>NC_041214.2:74336000-74455345 GCF_002837175.3 Physeter macrocephalus | reverse complement strand
ATGGCCCACGGGCCCAGCCGCTCCGCGGCACATGGGATCTTCCCGGACCGGGGCACGAACCCGCGTCCCCTGCATCGGCAGGCGGACTCTCAACCACTGCGCCCCCAGGGAAGCCCCATGGCCAGTATCTTGAGCTTACTTCCCTCAAGGCTGAATAAAAAGTAGTATAAAGTTGGTATAATGGGGAAAGAACATAAATTTGTTGGTGTGTATTGTCAGATAATTAGAAATGACAAAACAGATAAATGGTTTGCCTCTGGCCATCACTTTCAAAGCTCCGGGAGCTCTCATAACAGCTATGGAAAATGGATAAGAAAAGCCCATGAGTATGTCCACAGATGACTCAGGAATTATTACAGGCTCATCTCCCCACATCCTCATTCAGCAGTAACATTTGTCTTTGTCCCTTTAACTTTATCCTTCGGCTGCCTTTCTACCTTGAGTTCCATTTGGAAAAATCCCCCAGCATGGGCTGTTTATTCTGCCTCTGACCTACTATTCTCTTAGGGCCCTGCTATTAGTATTTCCCTGGGTGGGATAATATTGTATCTGCAGGTGATAAGTCCCTATCTAGCTCAGGCTCCTGGGACCTCTCCCAACCCAACCCCCATCTGTCAGAGGAGGGGGACAGAATGGTTGCTAGAGGTTGTTGGGCTGGAAACATGTTGCCCAGGCTTGAATTAGGGTGAGGTGAGCGAGGCTGAGTCATGCAAATGATGGGTCAAATCTTATCTGTTTCTTTGGTATTGCTGCTGCACCAGCATCTAGTTTGGGGGTTTGACATTGTTTTTCTGATACGGTTTAAGGTTTTGGAAATTCGTAAGAGAAAAAATATTTTGGTCATCTACTTAATCTGAATTAACTTCAAACCCAATAAAGGCATTCCTAAATTTGTGGCTTCCCCAGTGAGGACTGAGAGTTGAGTTCAGCAACTTTTTGTGTTGGCCACGTAACAGGGAAGAGGACATACCCAGGGCATCTGGTATCATATCTGGCACCTATTAGGTTCAAAGCATATCTATTACATGAATGAGTCCCTCTGATTTTCTCCCCAGTACCAGGCTTTACCCCCTATGTGTCTTGGATGGTCTAATCAGTATACAGTTATACTGTTAACTTAATAAAGTTGTGTGAACCACTGGACCAATGCACTATTTCTTGTTACAGTGAGATTAACCAACAGGAAAGACTAGTCTTTTTAAGGAAAACAAGCAAGCAAACAAAAATACCAGTTTGAATGTTCTATATCTCAGTCCATTTGGACCAGAAACTATTTTTAAACTGAAAAAAAAAAAAAGAGAAAATTAAATGAACTTCCCAAGAGAAATAAGTGATGATCCTTCTCATAAAGGAGTTTATTAGCATAAACTAATAAATATAGCAAATATATTGATGAGGTCCAAGTTACAACTTGTAAGATTTTTCCACTTTGTTATTCAGGCATCATCAGTAACTGGCAATATTTGCTATCTAGAGTTGTGAGCCTATTGACACCCAGAGTCAAATTATACATCTATCAAACCCCTAATCATGAGTGTATTCTCAGTACATATAATCCAAATGATTAAAGTAGGTAATGATTCCTCCAAAATAACCACAAGATGCCCATAGGATTTAATTCACTCTATCTCAGTATCCCTTGCTATTCTAATTATTACGGCTTTTGGAGTTAAGTTACCTGTAATTTTCTTTTAGAATTACAGATGGTATATTTTGCTTTCTTATCATGTCATAGAACTCTGTTATTAACCACATTTTGGAAAAAACCTACAGAAGATTTAATAAGAAATTTTAAAGCCCCAGTGGATTTTCCCCTGCTGCAAACTCCCTGCATCCCTTAAATAAAGCAGCCCATAATTGATTAATAAAAAGCTAAGTAATTTTGGTATTAATATGATCCCCTGGAGACCCCCATAATCACAACTAGCAGACCAGTCACAGTATTGCTCAATTACATATCCAGGTAAATAATCTGCAAATCAACAAACCCTGTAAGGGGATTTTCAGCATTTCTAATTTGTTAATCCATGATAAATGCCTCTCAGAGATCAGACAAAGCCCAGACCCTTTCATATTTTGAAACTCCAGCTTTGTTAAAATGCCTTAAAGCAGAGTAACCAAGGGTGTTTTCTATTTAAAATATAGCATGTAAAATGCTATATTTATAGCACTAATGCCTAACACATTAGTGCTATAAACACACACAAAATACAATGCTATATGATTGTCAATATAAAAATTATATTTATAAAACTGTCAATTTGCAGTGCACTCCAGATGGCATGACTGGTACCAGGGCAATATAGTTTCCTTCTCTCTGACCTGTCTGGATATCTCTGTGACGATACATATTAGCCTACAGGAGGCCTTCGGTGAGCATAGGGCCTGGGGACCCACTGTCCTCCCTCATCCCCATTGGGTTGCAGTACATCTAGCCACTGCTGATGCAAAAATAAAAGACCCTGTCTCTGCCCTGCTCAAATTGCTTTTGTTAAAAAAATTCCAAGAAAGGATGCATTATTGTCACCTAGAGGAACCCAACTCAGTGCTTAAATCATTCATCCTCTTCAAAAGTGTTCTTTTCTAAAACACATTTTTCTTCTCTCCTCAACCAGACCTCATTGAAGATTAGTGATTCTGCCTTGTTGAATTTTAAAAGTGTATTGTCATTACCCCTGACCCCAGTTTGTTTGTTTTTTTGTAAGTAACTCTAATTCTTCTAAATTTCTTCTATGAGTCTTGGGCTATTTTATCCTCTGAAACAGTGAAATTATCACGTTCAGTTCGTGAACTGAAAGACAGTAAAGAGAAATAAATGTGATTTGCACATTATTTTAACCTAAGGAATACATGTGATTGACTTAATCACAAACATAGTGCAAAGTTCTCCTGTAAAGAAATATTACCATTTGCCTATCTCTTTATTAGATTATTGTAGAAGATACAAAAGAGAAGAAATAGTCCTTCCTATGGTATCTTTTTTTAAAAAATTGAAGTATAATTGACATAAAACATTAGTTTCATGTATACAACATAATGTTTCCATATTTGTATATACTGTGAAATGATCACAGGTAAGTTACCCTCTGAAACCATACAAAGTTACAAAATATGCAATATAATATTATTGATTATGGTCACCATGCTGTACATTACATCCCTATGTCATTATTTTATGAATGAAAGATTGTTACCTCTTGACCTCTGTTACCAATTTTCCCCAGCCCCACCTCCAACTGTCCTCCCTTCTGGCAACCACTATGCTGTTTTCTGTATCGAGGAGTTTTGTTTTCTTCATTTGTTTTGTTTTTCATTTTCCACATATAAGTAAAATCACACACTATTTGCCTTACTCTGCCTGATTTATTTATGTTTATACTCACTTAGCATAACACACTCAAGGTCCATCCATGTTGTCGCAAATTGCAAGATCTCATTCTTTACTATGGCTGAGTGGTATTCCATTGTATGTATATATATGCCACATCTTCTTTTTTCCACATCCTCAGCAACACATTATTTCTTGTCTTTTTGATAATAGCCATTCTAATAGGTGTCAGGTGATATCTCATTGTGATTTTGATTGGCATTTCTTTGATGATTAGTAATGTTGAGCATCTTTTCATGTGCCTGTTGGGCCATTTGTGTCTTCTTTGGAAAAATGTCTACAAATCCTCTGCCCATTTTTTAATTGGGTTGTTTGTTTTTTGTTACTGAGTTGTATGAGTTCTTTGTATATTTTTAGATATTAACCCCTCATTGGATATATGATTTGCAAATATCCTCTTCCATTCAGTAGGTTGCCTTTTCATTTTGTTGACACTTTCCTTCACTCTACAGAAGCTTTTTAGTTTAAGGTAGTCCCATTTGTTTATTTTATTGCCTGTTGCCCTTGCCTATGGAGTTAGATCCAAGAAATCATCACAAAGACTGAAGTCAAGGAGTTCAAGGCCAATGTTTTCTTATAGGAATTTTATGGTTTCAGGCCTTAGAGTCAAGTCTTTAATCCATTTGAGTTAATTTTTGGGCTTAGTGTAAGATAGTAGTCTATTTCATTCTTTTGCATGTGGCTATACTATTCACCAACATCACTTATTGAAGGGACTGTCCTTTTCCCATTGTATATTCTTGCCTCCTTTGTTGTAAATAATTGAGCATATGTGTGTGGCTATATTTCTAGGCTCTCTGTTCTGTTCCATTGATCTATGGATCCATATGATCTTTTTTTAATGCCAATACCATACTGTTTTGATTGCTACAACTTTGTATATAGTTTGAAATCATGGAGCATGATGTCTCCAGCTTTGTTCTTCTTTTTCAAGATTTCTTTGGCTATTCGGGATCTTTTGTGATTTCACACAAATGTTAGAATTGTTTGTTCTATTTCTGTGAAAAATGCCATTGGAAGTATGGACATTTTAATAATATCAATTCTTCTAATCCATGAGCATGGAATGTTTTTCAGTTTATTTGTGTCTTCTTCAATTGTTTTTCCAACTTTTTCCCTGTGATAATTTTTTTTTTTTTTTGACACAGTGTGTGGCTTGTGGGATCTTAGTTCCCCGACCAGGGATTGAACTTGGGGCCACAGCAGCAAAAGTGCCAAGTCCTAAACACTGGACCACCAGGGAACTCCCCTGTGATAATTTTTAAACTGAAGTACGGTTGACTTACAATATTATATTAGTTTCAAGTGTTAAAACATAGTAATTTAATATTTTTACAGATTATATTCCATATAAAGTTATTATAAAATACTGACTATATTCTCTGTGCTGAATATTACATCCTTGTAACTTATTTATTTTATACCTAGTATTTTATACCTCTTAATCTCTTTCATCTATTTTGCCTCTCACCCCAGCCTTCTCTTCCCTGGTAACCATACTCAGCCATAAAAAAGAATAAAATTTTGGCTGAGTAATATTCTACTCTATATACATGCCACATCTTCTTTATCTATTCATCTGTTGATGAACACTTAGGTTGCTTCCATATCTTGGCCACTGTAAATAATGTTCCTGTGAACACTGGGGTGCATATACCTTTTCAAAATAGTGTTTCCATTTTCTACAGATAAATATACAGGAGTGGAATTGCTGGATAGTACAGTAGTTCTATTTTTAACTTTTTGGGGAACATCCATACTGTTTTCCACAGTGGCGGCACCAATATACATTCCCACCAAGAGTGTACTGGGATTCCCTTTTCTCTACGTCCTCTCTAACACTTGTTATTTCTTATCTCTTTGACAACAGTCATTCTGACAGGTGTGAGTTGATATCTCATTGTGTTTTTGATTTGTATTTCCCTCATCATTAGTGATATTGAACATCTTTTCATGTGTCTGCTGGCCATCTGGATGTCTTCTTTGGAAAGATGCCTATTCAGGTCCTCTACCCATTTTTAAATTGGGTTGTGTGGTTTTTTTTAATGTTTAGTTGTATGAATTCTTTGTATGTTTTGCATATTAATTCCTTATCAGATATATCATTTGCAAATATCTTCTCCCATTCAGTAGGCTGCCTTTTCATTTTATTAATGGTTTCCTTCACTGTGCAACAGCTTTTTAGTTTGTGTCCCCATTTATTTATTTTTACTTTTGTTGCCCTTGCCAGAAAAGTCATATCCAAAAAAATATTGCTAAGATTGATTTCAAAGAGCATACAGCCTATGTTTTCTCCTAGGGATTTTATGGTTTCAGGTCTTCTATTTAATCTTTATCCCATTTTGAGTTTATTTTTGTATATGGTGTGAGAAAATGGTCTAATTTTATTCTTTTACATGTAGCTGTCCAATTTTTCCAATGCCACTTATTGAAGAGACTGTCTTTTCCCCATTCTTTATTCTTGCTACTTTTGCCATAGATGAATTGACCATATGTGCATGGGTTTATTTCTGAGCTCTCTATTCTACTCTATTGTGTCTGTTTTTGTGCCAATAACATACTCTTTGATTACTGTAGCTTTGTAGTATACTTAAAATCAGGGAGCATGATGCCTCCAGCTTTGTTCTTCTTTCTCAAGATTGCTTTGGCTATTTGGGGACTTTTGTGATTCCATACACATTTTAGACTTATTTCTTCTAGTTCTGTGAAAAATGCCAATGGAATTTTCAAAGGGATTGCACTGAACTTGTAGATTAGTTTGGGTAGTACTGAGATTTTAACAATATTAATTCATAAATACATGAGCCCAGAATATCTTCAATTTTTTGTTTTGTCTTCAATTTCTTTCATCATGTCCTATAGTTTTCAGAGTACAGGTCTTTCACTTTCCTGGCTAAATTTATTCCTAGAAATTTTATTATTTTTGGTGTAATTGTAAATGGGCTTGTTTTCTTAATTTTACTTTCTTATAGTAAATTATTGGTGTATAGAAATGCAACAGATTTTTGTATATTAATTTTGTATCCTGAAACTTTACTGAATTCATTTATTAGTTCTAGTAGTTTTTGGTAGAGTCTTTAGGGTTTCCTATATATATAGTATCATGTTATCTTCAAATAGTGACAGTTTTACTTTTTTCTTTCTAATTTGATGTCTTTTATTTCTTTTTCTTGTCTGATTGCTGTAGCTAGGACTTCCAATACTATCTTGAATAAAAGTAGTGAGATAGGCATCTTTGCCTTGTTCCTGATCTTAGAGGAAAATCTTTCAGCTTTTCATTATTAAGTATGCTGATATATGGATTTAAAAAAAGACTCATCTATATGCTGCCTACCTCGAAACTCAACCCAGAGCTAAAGACACACACAGACTGAAGGAATGGATAAAGATATTCCATGTAAATGAAAAGTGAAAAAAAGCTGGGGATAGCAATACTCATATCAGACAAAATAGAAGTTAAAACAAAGGCTACAACAAAAGACAAAGAAGGACTTTATATAATGATAAAGGGATCAATCCAAGTGGAGGATATAACATTCAAGAAACATATGCACGTAATATGGGAGCACCTAAATATATAAAGCAAATATTAACAGACATAATGGGAGAAATTGACAGTAATACAATAATAATACACCACTTAAATCAATGGATAGATCAAGACAGAAAATTGATAAGGAAATAGTGGACACATTAAACAAGATGGACTTAGGATAGCTATAGAACATTCCATCCAAAAATAGCAGATTACACATTATTTTCACGTGCACATGGAACCTTATCCAGGATAGATCACATGCTGGCCACAAAACAAGTCTTAACAAATTTAAATTATATCAAGCATCTTTTCCGACCACAATAGTGTGAAACTAGAAATCAATTACAGGAAGAAAAATGGAAAAATACAAACTCATGGAGACCAAACAACATGCTACTTAAAAACCAATGGATCAATGAAGAAATAAAAGAGGAAATGAGAAAATACTTTGAGACAAATAAAATAGAAACATAACTTTCCAAAATCTCTCGGACATAGCAAAAGCAGTTCCAACAGGGAAATTTATAGTGGTACAGACCTACCTCAAGAAACAAGAAAAATCTCAAATAAACAAGCTAACTTTACATTTAAGGGAATCAGAAAAAGAGCAAACAAAGCCTAAAGTCAGCAGAAGGAAGGAAATAATAAATATCAGAGTGGAAATAAAATAGAGATTAAAAAAAAACAATAGAAAAGATCAATGAAAATCCTAACAGCTGGTTTTTTGAAATGATAAAACTTTAGCCAGACTCATCAAGAAAAACAGAAGGCCCAAGTAAACACAGCTAAAAATGAAAGAACCATTACAATCAATATCACAGAAATACAAACAACCATAAGAGAATACTATGAACAGTTATATGGCAACAATTGGACAACTTAGAAGAAATGGATAAATTCCTAGAAACACACAGTCTTCCAAGACTGAATCAGGAATAAATAGAAAATCTGAATAGACTGTGCTTCTCATTTCTCCTTCAAACTGAATGATAGCCTTGCTGGGTAGAGTATCCTTGGTTGTAAGTTTTTTCCTTTTAGCAGTTTAAATTTATCTTGCCACTCCCTTCTGACCTGAAAAATTTCTACAGAAAAAAATCACTTGATAGCCTTATGAAGGTTCCCTTATATGTGACTCTTTGTTTTTCTCTTGCTGCCTTTAGAATTCTCACTTTATTTTTAACTTTTGCCACTTTAATTATGATATGTCTTGGTATGGACCTCTTTGGGTTCATCTTGTTTGGGACTCCCTGTGATTCCTGTACCTGGATATCTATTTCCATCTTCAGATTAAGAATGTTTTCAGTCATAATTTCATCAAATACATTTTTCTGGCCCTTTCTCTCTCTCTTGTCCTTCTGGGACCCCTATAATTTGAAAGTTAGTACGTTTGATGTTGTCCCAGAGGTCCCTTAAACTATCCTTATTACTTTTTTAGTGTTCTGATTGAGTGATTTCCACTATTCTGTCTTAGAGGTAGCTTATGCATTCTTCCGTGTCACCTGATCTGCTGTTAATTCCTTCTAGTGTATTCTTCATTTCAGCTATTATATTCTCAGCTCTGATTCGTTCTTTTTTAATATTTTCTAGTTCTTTTCTGAAGTTCTCACTGTGTCCCTCTATTCTTCTCTCAGGGCGTGCTGGTGGCTGCCACCTTGTTGGAGGATAGGACTGGAGTCAGAGAGGCTAGAACTGGAGCCTGGTACAAGCCAGGGCTTCTCCCAGGCAAGATGATAGCTGCTACCCTGTTGGGGGCATGGATGGGGCCTGAGGGGCTATATCAGGAGCCCTGGGGGAGTTGGCCTTCTTTCCAGGGTGGTGGTGATCTCTATGTTGGTTGGGGGCGGGGCCAGGGCCCATGGGGCTGGAGCCACAGTTCTGAGCTAGTTTTGCTTCTCCCTAGTGTATGCCATGGTGTTCTCCACCTGGCTGGGAGTAGAGTGGAGCAAAAGGTGCAGGAGCAGGAGCCCAGTGCAGGCTGAGGAGGTGAGGGAGGGATGTTGGGGTGGTCCTGGAAGCTGGCCAGGGCACTAGGCAGTTTTCAATTTTGCTGCCTCTGCACTGGGACTGGGAGCAAGCAATTCTGTGTGTGTTTTTGAAGACCAGAGTCTCAATTTCCTATAGCCCTCTGGTAAGCTCTACTGGTTTTCTTTTTTTTTTCTTTTTTTTTTTTTGCGGTACGCGGGCCTCTCACTGTTGTGGCCTCTCCCGTTGTGGAGCACAGGCTCTGGACGTGCAGGCTAAGCAGCCATGGCTCATGGGCCCAGCCGCTCCATGGCATGTGGGATCCTCCCGGACTGGGGCACAAACCCGTGTCCCCTGCATCGGCAGGCAGACTCTCAACCACTGTGCCACCAGGGAAGCCTGCTCCACCGGTTTTCGAATCAGCAAAGGGGGCTAATCTTCCCAATGCTGGATTCAATGACCGAGGTACCCAATATGGGGCTTGAGCCCCTCACCCCTAGGGAGGATCCCAGAGACTGTGGTATCCCCCTCCTTTTCTGGGTCACCCACCAGGGTTGTGGGTCTTGACTAGATCACTCCTCCTCTCTTACCAGACTCCATGTGGTTCTTTCTTTATAATCTTGGTTGTAGAGCTGTTCTGCTAGTCTTCATGTCATTCTCAGAGAGAATTGCTCTCTATATAGTTTGATGTGTTTGTGGGGGAAGGTGAACTCAGGGTCTTCCTACTCCACCATCTTGATTCCACCACCCTCCCAACAAAATGTCCACAATTTTCTGTTTGTTTCATCTCAGTTTCACTTCACTTGAAGCTGTACCTCTTCTTCAGTTTCATCAGTGTCTTATAGTTTTCAGTGTACAAGTCTCTCATATCATTGGTTAAATTTATTTCTAGGCATTTTATTCTTTCTGATGCAATTGTAAAAGGGATGATTTTCTTAATTTTTCTTTTGGATAGTTCATTGTTAGTGTACAAAAATGCAACAAATTTTTGTATATTGATTTTGTATCCTGCAACATTACTGAATTTGTTTATTAGTTCTAACAGTTTTTTGGTGGAGTCTTTAGAGTATTCTATATAAAGTATCTTGTCATTTGCAAATAGTGACAGTTTTACTTCTTTCTTTCCAATTTCACTACATTTCTTTTTCCTAATTGCTGTGCCAATACAATGTTTAATAAAAGTGACAAGAGTGGGCATCCTGTTTTGTGCCTAATCTCAGAGGTAAAGGCTTCCGCTTTTCACATGATGTTATCTGTGGGTTTCTCATATATGGCCTTTATTATCTGAGGTATGTTCCCTGTGTACATACTTTGTTGAGAGTTTTTATCATAGACAGATGCTGAATTTTGTCAAATGCTTTTCTGCATCTTTTGAGATAATCAAATGATTTTTATCCTTTATTTTGTTAATGTGGTTTATCATGTTGATAGATTTGTGGATATTGAACCATACTTGTATCCCTGGAATAAATCCCATTTGATCATGATATATGTCCTAATGTATTATTGAATTTGGTAAGTTAATTTTTTGTTGAGGATTTTTGTATCTATGTTCATTATGGATATTGACCTGTGATTTTCCTTTTTTGTGGTGTCATTGTCTGGTTTTAGTATCAGAATAATACTGGCCTTATAAAAGAAGTTTGGAAGTGTTCCTTCCTCTTTAAACTTTTGGAACAGTTTTTGAAGGATAGGTAGTAAATCTTCTTGGAATGTTTGGTAGAATTCAACAGTGAAACCGTCTGGTCCTGGACTTTTGGTTGTTGGAGGGTTTTTGATTACTGATTCAATCTTTTTACTAGTAGTCAGTCTATTCAGATTTTCTATATTTTTATGATTCAGTCTTGGAGGATTGTATGTTTCAAGAAATTTATCAATTTTTATTCTAGGTTGTCCAATTTGTTGACATAAGATTGTTCACAGTAGTCTCATGATCCTTCATATTTCTTTGGTATCAGTTGTAACTTCTCTTTCCTTTCTTATTTCGTTTACTTGAGCCCTCTTTTTATTTTGGTTAGTCTTGCTAAAGGTTGGTCACTTTGGTTTATCTTTTCAAAGAGCCAGCATAGTTTCATTGATCTTTTCTCTTCCTTTTTTAGTCTCTATTTCATTTTTTTCTACTCTGATCTTTAGCATATCCTTCCTTCCACTAATTTTGGACTTCATTTGTTCTTCTTTTTCTAGCACCTCTAGGTGTGAAGTTAGATTGTTTGAGATTTTTCTTGTTTCTTGAGTTAGGCCTATATTGATATACACTTCCTTTTTAGAACCACTTTCGCTGCATCCCATCAACTTTGGTATATTTTATTTCTGTCTTCATTTGTCTATCTGTATTTTAAAATTTCTTTTTGGATTCTTTTTTAAAAAAATTTATTTTCATTTATTTTTTAAAATTTATTTATTTATGGCTGTGTTGGGTCTTCGTTTCTGTGCGAGGGCTTTCTCCAGCTGTGGCAAGCAGGGGCCACTCTTCATTGCGATGTGCGGGCCTCTCACTATCGCGGCCTCTGTTGTTGCAGAGCACAGGCTCCAGATGCGCAGGCTCAGTAATTGTGGCTCACGGGCCCAGTTGCTCTGCAGCATGTGGGATCTTCCCAGACCAGGGCTCGAACCCGTGTCCCCTGCATTGGCAGGCAGATTCTCAACCAGTGCGCCACCAGGGAAGCCCTCTTTTTGGATTCTTTAATGATACATTGCTTATTTAGTAACATGTTGTTTAATCTCCACACATTTGTGATTTTTCCAGTATTATTTTTGTAATTGGTATCTAGTTTCATACCACTGTGGTTCAGAGGTGATGCCTGATAGAATTTCAATCTTTTAAAATTTATTGAGGGACTTCCCTGGTGGTGCAGTGGATAAGATTCCACGCTCCCAATACAGGGGGCCTGGGTTCAATCCCTGGTCAGGGAGCTAGATCCCACATGCATGCAACAACTAAGAGTTCGCATGCCATGACTAAGGAGCTGGCGAGCCACAACTAAGGAGCCTGCCTGCCACAACTAAGACCTGGTGCAACCAAATAAATAAATATTAAAAAGATAAAATAAAATAAAATGTATTGAGACTTTTGTGGCCTATCTTATGCTCTATCCCAGAGAATGTTCCATGTACATTTGAGAAGAATGTGTATTCTGCTCCTTTTGGATGAAATATTCTGTATATATCTCTTAAGTTTATCTGGTCTAACATGTCATTTAAGGTGCTCTCAGTTAAGGTTGATGTGTCGTTATTGATTTTCTGTCTGGATGATCTAACCATTGATGTAAGTGGGGTGTACAAGTCCCCAACAATATTGTATTGCTGTCAATTTCTCCCTTTAGGTCTTTTAATATTTGTTTTATATTTTTTGGTGTTCCTAAGTTGGGTGCATATATATTTATAAATGTTATATCTTCTTGATGGATTGACTCCTTTATCATTAGGTAACATCCTTCTTTGTTTTTCATTATAGTCTTTGTTTTAAGGTCTATTTTGTCTGATATGAGATGACTAAACCAGCTTCCTTTTTGTTTCCATTTGCATAGAATATCTTTTTCCATCCCTTCATTTTTCAGTCTCTGTGTCCTTACTTCTGAAGTGAGTCTCTTGTAGTCAGCATATAGCTGGGTCCTGCTTTTTAATCCACTCATCCACTCTGTATCTTTTGATTGCATAGTGCCCACTACCTCCTTTTTTTCCTAGGAGAAATTGACAGCAATACAATATTGTTGGGGACTTGTACACCCCACTTACATCTTATTTTTATTTTCTTACAAGCAAGGATGATCATATTATCATATTTTTATATATTTATTGGTCATTAAGATTTCTTCTGTAAATTGCCTATATGTTTCCTTTGTCCATTTTTGATGAGATATTGAGCTTTTCTTTATGGTTTTCAAATCAGTTTGTGCACTAGGGATTTCAGCCTTTAATCCATCACATAAGTTAAAATATTTCCTTTAGTTTTTTTGTGGTAAATATACATAAAATTTGCCATATTCACCATGTTTAAGTGTTTAATTCATTGGCACTAATTATATTCAGAATGTTGTGCAACCATCACTACTACCTAGTTCTAAAAGTTTTTCATCATCCCAAACATAAACTTTGTACCCATTAAGAAATAAGTCCCCCTTCTTTCCTCCCCTAGTCCCTGGTAACCTCTAATCTACTTTCTGTCTCTATGAATTTACCTATTCCAGACACTTCTAGATGTGCAAGGAATAATACAATATTTGCCTTTTGGTGTCTGGTTTATTTTCACTAAGCATGTTTCTAAGATACATTCATGTTCTAGCATGTATCAGAACATCATTCCTTTTTTATGGCTAAATAATATTCCATTGTTTGTATATGCCACATTTTGTTTATCCATTCATCTGTTGATGGATACTTGGATTTTTCCCACCTTTTGTCTGTTGTGAATAATGCTGTTATGAACTTTTGCATACAAGTGTTTGTTTGAATCGCTGTTTTCAGTTCTTTGGGGTATATATCCAGGAGGGGAATTGCTGGGTCATATAGCAATTCTATGTTTAACATTTTGAGAAACCACCAAACTGCTGTTACTCTGTATACCTTATATGCTTTATAAATGCCACTAGCATCTGAAAGCAGAAGCGCTATGTTTCCTTTGTGTGACTGGCAGGTTCATACCATCCATCTTCTTCTTTAACAGAGGAAATCAGAACAGTCTCCTCAGTCTCTTTATTGAAATGTTCGATGAGTAGATCACAATTCTGTTACTACAGAGTTGTCTTGCTGTACTGTATGCCTAAATACAGGTTCTATCATGAATGAACCTTTGAACTTAAACAAATCTTGGAGGCTACTGACCATTTATTTATTTGACTAAATTATTTTGTCTGATGACAAAGAGATGCTGCATTTTATTTCTGGTATTATAAGAAAGGTTTCCTTTTGGTGAAGCATAAACATTTGAATACTAGCCTTGGTACTCATTCGTCATGGAATATGTCTCAATGTGCCAACAGAGACCAGTATGAAGTTGGTTCTTAAAGGAATTTCTTTATTTGCACCTGAGAATATTTTTAAAATTTTTCTATTCTTGACTGGCCAGAAATGTTTACATTAAAAAAAATCCATTTTTAAATCAACCAACCTTTGAGTGTGAACTGTTAATGTGGACTTGAAGCATTAAGAAAGTTTAAGTTGAAGAGAAATCTAGATCTATAACCTTACTGAAGTAAAAATGTTCCAAATCTTACTAAAATCTAAGATGATTTCTAAAAAAAGTTGTACAGCTCTCAACAGTAACCTGATTTACTCTTGTCAACGTTTCAAATGCTGGGGCTACTGGGACTAAAGACCACGTGAGAAATTGATGTCCTACTAAAAAACTGAACATTAAGTGCCCCTTGGGACATTGAGAATACTTCTGGTTCAATTCTATTAATGTAAAGCCCAGGAAACCCAACAGAACAGAAGAAGAAACAGAGGAAGAAAGTAGATGTAGTCCAATTCAGAATGATACAATATCTTTTTCTTACTTGTGTAATAAAGAGAACACTCAATATGGCTTCAGAAGACCTGTCTGAGTTTGAATTCCATCTCCATCACATACTACTTGTGAGACTTTAGGCAAGTAACTTTACTTTTCTGAGCCTCGGTTTCCTCTTTTGTAAAATAAGGATTAAAAAAATCTCTAACAGAATTATTGAGAATATCAAAGTGCTTTTTATATTGGAAAGCTCTATGGTTCTCAAGTGAAGATAATTTTGCCCCCACAAGACGATGGCAATGTCTGGAGACATTTTTAATTGTTACAATTGGGAGAGGGTGAACTACTGACATCTATTGGGTAGAGAGCAGGGATGCTGCTGAACATTCCATAATGCATAGATCCGCCTATCACAACAAAGAATGACCCATTCTAAAAAGTCAATAGTTCTGAGGCTGAGAAACCTTGCTCTATATTATTACTTACTTTTATGCAGTGATCTGTCAGTGTTTTGACTTCATTGCTGTATTTTTGTCAGCAGTTCAGGGTCTTACTAAGAGGTTTCTTCTTCAATCAAACCCCAAGTAATGTAATCACAATAACTACCACTTTAAGTACATGGTTTTATCTAGTTTATCACTATTCTCTAACCAACATGCACCAATCACATGTCTATAGGAAAGACTAATAACCTATGACTTGGAAATGCTAAACCCTAGACACCTGACTTCTTTAACTGTATCATTTAAGAGCTTTACATAGATGATGAACTCTACATGAAATGATGAAGAGTTGTAGGTACCAACAGGAGGACATTAGCCTGGTATTCAAGCAATAACTGGCAAAATAACTCTGTTGGATTAGGTTGAATACCCGTGCAGCTGCTCTGTGAGCAGTCATTAACAAGGTCAGAGAATACCTTAGAAACCCACAGAAGCAAAACAGCTATTTGACTAAGTTCTTTGACTTATTAGTATAGTTGTCTCAGTTTCTCCCTCTGAAAAATGAGACTTGGAAAGGGGAGTCACAATCATGAATGAGGATGGAAACTCTGATACCAGCTCTCATCAATGCTGTGGCTACTGAGGGGACAGGACAGCATGTCATCCTTTCCTATCCAGGTGAAGAACCATGAAAAACTGAAAGTACATGCTTTTTTCATATGCACTGGATGTATGGTGTCTTTGCACAGGTTTATACATGAAACAGAAAATATACCGTCTCCAGATTACCACGGAAAAGTCCAGTTAGTTTAGTCAGTTAATTCAATGCTTTGAAAAAAAAAATCAAACCTATTCACACTAGCTGTTTGACTCAGACTGTGTCTGAACATATAAACTGATCTGACTGGCTAAGTCAGTCAATGGTTAATGAAGCTGGTGAATAGAGATCATTTGAAGCATCATTTGATGATGCTCTTTTAGTCTCACAGAGATGTAACTTTAACCTGACTCTAAGTGAATCACAAAATTATGTATCTCTCAAAAATTATACAGGCAATTATGAATACCCCAATTAATAGAAAGAGAAATGCCTTTATTTGCTCAGTGGACAGGGATATGAAAAAAGGAATAGTGCACATGCTATTCAATAGACATATGATTAGATGATTCAGTCAGAAGTCCTATTCAAAGAGAAAGCTATTTATCCCAACGAAATCACCCTTTGTGTTTGGTTGATGCAGAAGGTGCCTTAATTTCTCTGACATATAGAGGAGGTAGGTCTTGATGTCCCAATATGCTAACAGAATGCAGGCATTTTTACACATGGTTGTCAGGTGAGGACTCAGAGCACATTTTAAAGACTCTTGGTAGGCCACTGAACTTGGATCATTCTTAGCTAAGGTATCAAAAACACTTCAAATACAAATACAAAAATAAAACTAATCCATGCACTGGTGTGTTGAAAACGTTTCCTATCCCCAGGGCACTAAAATAATACCCTACTGAACAGTAGGTGAAGTATTTTTAGGCGATAGCTCCCTAGTTATAACAAGGCAAGTCAATTTTTAGGAATTAGGGATGCTAATCAGTGCCTCAAGATGTGCATTGCTGGGGAGTGAAAAATAAGACCACAAATTGACATGACTGCAATGTGCTACGCTCCCTCGAAGGAGATGTAAACAGGAGGGAGACTTGGCTTCCTGATCCTGCCACGGCTGGACCCATCATAAAGGTCAAGATAATAGGCCACATACAGCAAAATCAACACCACTCGCTCTCCCCTAGCCTAGCAGATAAGCGTAGAAACTCAGCTTCCTGCAGGGATAAGTGGTGGCTAGCCCAGGTAGAGGAGAAGGTCTGAAAATATGCATGTAAGAACACAAGGCACTGTAACGATGCCATCAAGTTTAGCATTAAATATATTTTACAATCAATTGAGATACCATAGATTGCCTGCAAACATGCATGAAATACTTCCAGGGTTTTACCAGACTGCATACTCTTTCATGTTTATGCCTCTCTAGTGTTTTTGGACTTTAAAAGCTCTCAACACTACAAATGTACTTGTGTTAACAAATGAAACCACAATAAATGCAATTTCTGGTTTAATGCCATCATTAAAGTATGACTATTTGAGATTTCAATTTCCCTGAAAGGTCCAAATTAGTCTTACAACCCAAAGCTAAGGTAGGCATTGACTAAAATAAAGGGTGTCAGAAAATTCACATAAAAGTAAAATAACTGAGTTACTAAAAGTTGCCAAACAGATTAAGAGTTTCATATCTAATAGGAACCTATTACAGAGATTATCAAAAGCATGTATTTATTTTATTATTTCTTTGAATTTTATTTATTTATTTTTTATACAGCAGGTTCTTATTAGTTATCTATTTTATACATATTAGTGTATACATGTCAATCCCAATCTCCCAATTCATCACACCACCACCACCACCCCACCACTTTCCCCCCTTGGTGTCCATACGTTTGTTCTCTACATCTGTGTCTCTATTTCTGCCTTGCAAACAGTTCATCTGTACCATTTTTCTAGATTCCACATATATGCGTTAATATATGATATTTATTTTTCTCTTTCTACTTACTTCACTCTGCATGACAGTCTCTAAATCCATCCACGTCTCTACAAATGACTCAGTTTTGTTCCTTTTTATGGGTGAGTAATATTCCATTGTATATATGAATGACTTCTTCTTTATCCATTCGTCTGTTGATGGGTATTTAGGTTGCTTCCATGACCTGGCTATTGTAAACAGTGCTGCAATGAATATTAGGTGCATGTGTCTTTTTGAATTATGGTTTTCTCTGGGTATATGCCCAGTAGTGGGATTGCTGGGTCATACTGTAATTCTATTTTTATTTTTTTAAGGAACCTCCATCCTGTTCTCCATAGTGGCTGTATCAATCTACATTCACACCAACAGTGCAAGAGTGTTCCCTTTTCTCCACGCCCTCTCCAGCATTTGTTGTTTGTAGATTTTCTGTTGATGCCCATTCTAACTGGTGTGAGGTGATACCTCATTGTAGTTTTGATTTGCATTTCTCTAATAATTAGTGATGGTGGGCAGCTTTTTATGTGCTTCTTGGCCATCTGTATGTCTTCTTTGGATAAATGTATATTATGGCCTTCTGCCCAATTTTTGATTGGGTTGTTTATTTTTTTAATATTGAAGAGACTGTCTTTTCTCCATTGTATATCCTTGCCTCCTTTGTCATAGATTAGTTGACCATAGGTGCAAAGGTTTATCTCTGGGATTTCTATGTTCCATTGATCTATATTTCTGTTTTTGTGCCAGTACCATATTGTCTTGATTACTGTAGCTTTGCAGTATAGTCTGAAGTCAGGGAGTCTGATTCGTCCAGCTCCACTTTTTTCCCTCAAGACTGCTTTGGCTATTTGGGGTCGTTTGTGTCTCCATACACATTTTAAGATTTTTTGTTCTAGTTCTGTAAAAAATGTCACTGGTAATTTGATAGGGATTGTGTTGAACCTGTTGATTGCTAAGGATAGTATAGTCATTTTCACAATATTGATTCTTCCAATCCAAGAACACGATGTATCTCTCCATTTGTTTGTGTCATCTTTGATTTCTTTCATCAGTGTCTTATAGTTTTCTGAGTACAGATTTTTACCTCCTTAAGTAGGTTTATTCCTAGGTATTTTATTCTTTTTGTTGCAATGGTGAATGGGATTGTTTCCTTAATTTCTCTTTCTGATATTTCATTGTTAGTGTATAAGAATGCAAGAGATTTCTGTGCATTAGTTTTGTATACTGCAACCTTACCAAATTCATTGATTAGCTCTAGTAGTTTTCTGGTAGCATCTTTAGGATTCTCTATGTATAATATCATGTCATCTGCAAACAGTGACAGTTTCACTTCTTTTCCAATTTGTATTCCTTTTATTTCTTTATTCTTCTCTGATTGCCGTGGCTAGAAATTCCAAATCTATGTTGAATAATAGTGGTGAGAGTGAACATCCTTGTCTTGTTCCTGATCTTAGAGGAAATGCTTTCAGTTTTTCACCATTGAGAATGATGTTTACTGTGGGTTTGTCATATATGGGCTTCATTATGTTGATGTAGATTCCCTCTATGCCCAGTTTCTGGAGAGTTTTTATCATAAATGGTGTTGAATTATCTCAAAAGCTTTTTCTGCATCTACTGAGTTGATCATATGGTTTTTCTCCTTCAATTTGTTAATATGGTGTATCACATTGATTTGCATATATTGAAGAATCCTTGCATTTCTGGGATAAATCCCACTTGATTGTGGTGTATGATACTTTTAACGTGTTGTTGGATTCTGCTTGCTAGTATTTTGTTGAGGATTTTTGCATCTATATTCATCAGTGATATTGGTCTGTAATTTTCTTTTTTTGTAGTATCTTTGTCCTGTTTTGGTATCAGGGTGATGGTGGTCTCATAGAATGAGTTTGGGAGTGTTCTTTCCACTGCAATTTTATGGAAGAGTTTGAGAAGGATGGGTGTTAGCTCTTCTCTAAATGTTTGATAGAATTCACCTGTGAAGCCAGCCGGTCCTGGACTTTTGTTTGTTGGAAGATTTTTAATCACAGTTTCAATTTCAGTAGTTGTGATTTGTCTGTTCATGCTTTTTATTTCTTTCTGGTTCAGTCTTGGAAGGTTATACTTTTCTAAGAATTTGTCCATTTCTTCCAGGTTGTCCATTTTATTGCCATAGAGTTGCTTGTAGTAGTCTCTTATGATGCTTTGTATTTCTGTGGTGTCCATTATAACTTCTCCTTTTTCATTTCTAATTTTATTGATTTGAGTCTTCTCCCTCTTTTTCTTGATGAGTCTGGCTAAAGGTTTATTAATTTTGTTTATCTTCTCAAAGAACCAGCTTTTAGTTTTATTGATCTTTGCTATTGTTTTCTTTGTTTCTGTTTCATTAATTTCTGCTCTGATCTTTATGATTTCTCTCCTTCTATTAACTTTGGGGTTTTGTTTGTTCCTCTTTCTGTAGTTCCTTTATGTGTAAGGTTAGATGGCTTATTTGAGATTTTTCTTGTTTCTTGAGGTAGGCCTGTATGGCTATAAACTTCGCTCTTAGAACTGCTTTTGCTGCATCCATAGGTACTGAATTGTCGTGTTTTCATTGTCATTTGTCTCTAGGAATTTTTTGATTTCCTCTTTGATTTCTTCAGTGATCTCTTGGTTATTTAGGAACGTTTTGTTTAGCCTCCATGTATTTGTGTTTTTTCCTTTTTCTCCCCTGTAATTTATTTCTAATCTCATAGTATTGTGATTGAAAAAGATGCTTGATATGATTTCAATTTCTTGATTTGTGACCCAAGATGTGATCTATCCTGGAGAATGTTCCATGTGCCCTTGAGAAGAAAGTGTAATCTGCTGTTTTTTGATGGAATGTCCTATAAATATCAATTAAATCTATCTGGTCTATTGTATCATTTAAAGCTTGTGTTTCCTTATTAATTTTTCTGTGTGGATGATCTGTCCTTTGGTGTGAGGTGTTAAAATCCCCCACTATTATTGTGTTACTGTCAATTTCCTCTTTTATAGCTCTTAGCAGTTGCCTTATGTATTGAGGTGCTCCTATGTTGGGTGCATATATATTTATAATTGTTATATCTTCTTGGACAGATCCCTTGATCATTATGTAGTGTTCTTCCTTGTCTCTTGTAACATTCTTTATTTTAAAGTCTATTTTATCTGATATGAGTATTGCTATCCAGCTTTCTTCTGATATATATTTGCATGGAATGTCTTTTTCCATTCTCTCACTTTCGGTCTGTATGTGTCACTAGGTCTGAAATGGGTCCCCTGTAAGCAGCATGTATATGGGTCTTGTTTTTGTATCCATTAAGCGAGCCTGTGTCTTTTGGTTGGAGCATTTAATCCATTCACATTTAAGGTAATTATCAATATGTATGTTCCTTTTACCATTTTGTTAATTGTTTTGCATTTGTTTTTTAGGTTCTTTTCTTCTCTTGTGTTTCCCACTTAGAGAAGTTCCTTTAGCATTTGTTGTAGAGCTGGTTTGGTGGTGTTGAATTCTCTTAGCTTTGGTTTGTCTGTAAAGTTTTTGATTTCTCTGTTGGATCTGAATGAGATCCTTGCCGGGTAGAGTAATCTTTGTTGTAGGTTCTTCCCTTTCATCACTTTAAATATATTGTGCAACTCCCTTCTGGCTTGTAGAGTTTCTGCTGAAACATCAGCTGTTTACCTTATGGGAGTTCCCTTGTATGTTATTTGTCATTTTTCCCTTGTTGCTTTTAATACTTTTTGTCTTTAATTTTTGTCAGTTTGATTACTATGTGTCTCAGCGTGTTTCTCCTTGGGTTTATCCTGCCTGGGACTCTCTGCTCTTACTGGACTTGGTTGGCTATTTCCTTTCCCACATTTGAGAAATTTTCGACTATAATCTTTTCAAATATTTTCTTGGGTCCTTTCTCTCTCTCTTCTTGTATCCATTCTGTTTCTGAGCTCCTGGATCATCTTCACTATCATTACTCTGAATTCTTTTTCTGGAAAGTTGCCTATCTCCACTTTATTTAGTTGTTTTTCTGGTGTTTTATCTTGTTCTTTCATCTGGTACATAGTCCTCTGTCTTTTCATTTTGTCTATCTTTCTGTGAATGTGGTCTTTGTTCCACAGGCTGCAGGATTGTAGTTCTTCTTGCTTCTGCTGTGTGCCCTCTGATGGATGAGGCTATCTAAGAGGCTTGTGCAAGCTTCCTAATGGGAGGGACTGGTTGTGGGTATAGCTGGGTGTTGCTCTGGTGGGCAGAGCTCAGTAAAATTTACTCTGCTTGTCTGCTGATGGGTGGAGCTGAGTTCCCTCCCTGTTGGTTGTTTGGCCTGAGGCAACGCAGCACTGGAGCCCACAGGCTCCTTGGTGGGGCTAATGGTGGACTCCTGGAGGGCTCACACCAAGGAGTACTTCCCAGAACTTCTGCTGCCAGTGTCCTTGTCCCCGCAAGGGGACAGGTGGCTGTGAGCTGTGAGCCACAGCCACCACCTGCCTCTGCAGGAGACCCTCCAAAACAAGCAGGTAGGTCTGGTTCAGTCTCCCCTGGGGTCACTGCTCCTTCCCCTGGGTCCCGATGCGCACACTACTTTGCATGTGTGCCCTCCAAGAGTTTTTAGGTTCTTTTCTTCTCTTGTGTTTCCCACTTAGAGAAGTTCCTTTAGCATTTGTTGTAGAGCTGGTTTGGTGGTGTTGAATTCTCTTAGCTTTGGTTTGTCTGTAAAGTTTTTGATTTCTCTGTTGGATCTGAATGAGATCCTTGCCGGGTAGAGTAATCTTTGTTGTAGGTTCTTCCCTTTCATCACTTTAAATATATTGTGCAACTCCCTTCTGGCTTGTAGAGTTTCTGCTGAAACATCAGCTGTTTACCTTATGGGAGTTCCCTTGTATGTTATTTGTCATTTTTCCCTTGTTGCTTTTAATACTTTTTGTCTTTAATTTTTGTCAGTTTGATTACTATGTGTCTCAGCGTGTTTCTCCTTGGGTTTATCCTGCCTGGGACTCTCTGCTCTTACTGGACTTGGTTGGCTATTTCCTTTCCCACATTTGAGAAATTTTCGACTATAATCTTTTCAAATATTTTCTTGGGTCCTTTCTCTCTCTCTTCTCCTGCTGGGACCCCTATAATGCAAATGTTGATATGTTTAATGTGGTCCCAGAAGTCTCTTAGGCTATTTTCATTTCTTTTCATTCTTTATTCTTTATTCTGTTCCATGGCAATGAATTCCACCATTCTGTCTTCCAGGTGTCTTTTTCCGTTCTTTTGCCCCAGTTATTCTGCTATTGATTTCTTCTAGTGTATTTTTCATTTCCGTTATTTTATTGTTCATCTCTGTTTGTTTGTTTTTTAATTCTTCTAGATCTTTGTTAATCATTTCTTGCATATTCTTGATCTTTGTATCCATTCTGTTTCTGAGCTCCTGGATCATCTTCACTATCATTACTCTGAATTCTTTTTCTGGAAAGTTGCCTATCTCCACTTTATTTAGTTGTTTTTCTGGTGTTTTATCTTGTTCTTTCATCTGGTACATAGTCCTCTGTCTTTTCATTTTGTCTATCTTTCTGTGAATGTGGTCTTTGTTCCACAGGCTGCAGGATTGTAGTTCTTCTTGCTTCTGCTGTGTGCCCTCTGATGGATGAGGCTATCTAAGAGGCTTGTGCAAGCTTCCTAATGGGAGGGACTGGTTGTGGGTATAGCTGGGTGTTGCTCTGGTGGGCAGAGCTCAGTAAAATTTACTCTGCTTGTCTGCTGATGGGTGGAGCTGAGTTCCCTCCCTGTTGGTTGTTTGGCCTGAGGCAACGCAGCACTGGAGCCCACAGGCTCCTTGGTGGGGCTAATGGTGGACTCCTGGAGGGCTCACACCAAGGAGTACTTCCCAGAACTTCTGCTGCCAGTGTCCTTGTCCCCGCAAGGGGACAGGTGGCTGTGAGCTGTGAGCCACAGCCACCACCTGCCTCTGCAGGAGACCCTCCAAAACAAGCAGGTAGGTCTGGTTCAGTCTCCCCTGGGGTCACTGCTCCTTCCCCTGGGTCCCGATGCGCACACTACTTTGCATGTGTGCCCTCCAAGAGTGGAGTCTCTGTTTCCCCCACTCCTGTCAAAGTCCTGCAATCAAATCCCGCTAGCCTTCAAAGTCTGATTCTCTGGGAATTTCTCCTCCCGTTATCAGACCCCCAGGTTGGGAAGCCTGATGTGGGGCTCAGAACCTTCACTCCAGTGGGTGGACTTCTGTGGTATAAGTGTTCTCCAGTTTGTGAGTCACCCACCCAGTGGTTATGGGATTTGATTTTATTGTGAGTGCGCCCCTCCTACTGTTGCATTGTGGCTTTTCCTTTGTCTTTGGATGTTGGGTATCTTTTTTGGTGAGTTCCAGTGTCTTCCTGTCAATAATTGTTCAGCAGTTAGTTGTGATGCCAGTGCTCTTGCAAGAGGGAGTGAGCACACGTCCTTCTACTCCATCATTCAGACATTTGCAAGTCAAGGGAGCTCCTGGGCAAGGGTTCCCACCAGGTCATGTAGAATCCTGGATTCTCTGATGTCCTTTTCTTCCTTTGCACTTAGAATAGTTTCACTTGCTCGTAGGGAGCCATGTGAAGAGGCCTCACAGCTTCTCCTTCAGACCAGGGTTCCTAGTGGGAAATGGCTATGCAAATGCCTCAGCTGGAGTATGTGTGCAGAAGTGCTGCCCCCCACACCTCAATTCAAGGTCCATGTATTTATTTTAAAATGTGAAGTTCATTATTAAGATGTAAAGTGAAGAAGACCATCAATTTCTGTCACCACACAATGGTTATATGGAGGACCAAATGGGTGTGTGACCAGTTACATAGGACACTGGTTCAGGAAGGCTCCACATCTGGTTTAATGTTATGTTGTTCTTGTCTTGAAATTCTTAATAGTATTTTATAAACAAAGATCCCTGCATTTTCATTTTGTACTGGGACCCACATATTCTGTAGTCAGTCCCAACCGTGTGAACAATTTACACCCCACAGATATGTTCCTATCTTCGACTTTCTGGTAAGACTCTTCATAAGAAATATCACCCTCAAAGGATAACCTAAATGGAACAGGAGGTAGAGCCAAGGAGAAGGGAAAGCATTCTGGGGAAGTTGAAAATGTAAAGACAAAAAGTAATTATGGATTTTAAAGAAATGATTGAATCTTTCCACTCCCAGGAAGTTGAGTTAAAATCATAATGCAGAAAAGCAGCTCTTTGATTGCTAACCAGAAGTCACTATGGGAAAAAGGAAATCCAATGTTTGAACCATAGGACATTGAGAAGCAAATTAATTTGAGTTCTTTTCTAAAGTTCATTTAGAAGGACTAACTGGAACTGTTTCAAAAAGAACAGTTAAAGGGCTGCTGACGTATGCTCAGGTTGGTCCTAATTAGCACTTGGAGTAGGTTTGTTATAGAGGAAGTAGAAGCATAAAACTATGCCTAAGTATTAGCAGCGATTAAAAGTATGCCAGTGGGTGGGAGTGGGTAAAATTATTTACTTTATCAAGTGGAAGAGCTAAGCATGGAGGAAAGAGCTTACAAGAGAGAAAAGTGGGCACTTTGGAGGGAAGTGTATGGGGAAAATAACTGAAAACAGTATGAAAAGAGTATTACAGCATACAAAACGCTCAAAAGAGTCAGTGAGGACTTACTACATGGGCACTAATGAGCACTAATAAGCTCTCCAGGATTTGAGGCCTAAGGCTATTAGTGTATTAAAAGTTCTCACACTTGTTCACAATAGGTTATATCCAGTCAGTCCTCCCTCTAGGAAGATAAATTGTACGCAGATGCAGAATAATAACTAATGTATGTAGAGTGCATCATAATTTACATACATGATCTTTTATGTAAAAGATTTTTTATGCTTATAACGTCCCCATAATGTGTATAGTATAATACCACTTGACAGATGAGATAATGAGGCTCAGAAAAGGAAAGTGAATTCCCTAAGAATGCAAATCGGAAGGTAATAGTCATCTTATTCCAAAACCTGTGCTTTTCCCAACATAAATGTAGTGAATGGCATGTAATATGTTCTAATGTTAAAACAAGGTTAACAATAATGACAATAACAACAGGACCTCTTCTGAGGCCCTTCTTTCTCTCCTTCCTTCCTTTTTCTCACCATCCATCCATCCATCCACTTCTGGGTGAATTATGGTTTTAAAAAGATGGTCAGTGCACCTCAAGGTTTTTTCTAGATCTGCCATTATTAAACAGTGTCTTTTCGGAATGATCCCTGTAATGTGTCTATTCATCAGATTGGTACTTTCAAAACTTATGCTGTCCACAGGATGGCAACTGGGGGTAACTTAGTATGTGACCGAAATGGCTCTCACGTGACTTTCAGTGAGTATGACAGGTACTGCAGTGAGGCTGGAAGGCAGCCGGCACTAAGTAAAAATTGTGAGGTAAACAAAAGTCAGGTTCTGTAGCTATTTGCTTCTGCCCTTGTCCTTTCCTCCTCAGTCTCTATTCCATCTCCCAATCACGCTGATAAAACTTAACTTTTAATTGAGGTGCTAAGAACTTTCAAAGACCTTGCATTTTAACGGGGGATTTTATAAAGAAAAATAAAAGGAGAGCACAAAAGCGGGAAGGAGGGAATGTGAGGAGAGGGGGTGAGTACTTGTAATTTCCCTACTGAGCATTTCTACTCTCCATTCCTAGTCTGGGGTTTCTAAGAACCTAGATTATCAGTCTTCGCATCTCTCCACTTCCAGTTTGTTTATAAGAGAATGACTAAGCAAAGGCTTGGCACCTCTACCTCAGAGCGATTGCTAATACTGCTCTAGACTGGAGTACTTGACTGAGGTCAGAAATGTGATACTATGAGTTGCTCTGGCCATGTGCATAGGAAACAATATTCTCCTTTCCTACACTGCATTTTTATCAAAAATTAAGATGAGAAATTTAGGCAAGAAGCCAAAGAATGCAACTCTCCTCATATCCTACTTTCTTATCAGCCCACTGCATTCTGGTTTCTGTCCCCACCACACCCCTGAAATTGACCTCACCAAGGTCACCAACAATCTTGTTACTGCTGCCACCATTAAGCACTCTTTTGTTCTTGAAATACTTTTGTCCTTTTACTTTCTTGACACGCTATGTTCTTGATATCCACCTACCTATTTGGCTACCCATCTCCTCTTCACATTTGGCTTCCTCTGTCAGTCCCATTAAGGTTGGCATTCCGTAGGGATTTATCCTGGCCTTTGATCTCTTCCTCTTCTATACAGTCTCCTTAGGTGTCCTGACATGTTACCAGTTTCAGTTACTCCCTACATGCTAATTCCAAGAATCCCGTTTCAGTCTGATTTCTTACCTGAGCTTTAAACCTGCAGCTATACCTGCCAGTTGAAAATTAGTACTAGTTTACCTTAAAGATATCTCAATTTAACATGCCTAAACCTGAACTGTCCCCAAACCATTCAATCTTCTTTCCCCCCGACCCAATGAATGGAAATACTACCAAGTCAGAAGCTTGGGCATAGCTCTTGACTCTGTTGTACCTCCCTTCATCTATTACTGAATCCTGTGAATTCTACCTCCCAAATCTCTCTCCAGTCCATCCACTTCTCTCCATCCCCACTGCTAAAGCACTGATCCAGACCAGCCTTATCTCTTGCCCTATATTACTGTGTGATGGTCTCTAACCAAGCCCCTTTGCCTCTTGTCCTGTTCACCTCCATCTTCACATCACAGACAGACTAATGGTTCTTAAATGAAAATTTGATTATGTTATTCTCCAGCTCTCCATCGTGCTCACAGGCCTCTGGATAATCTGACTACTGCTAACCTCCCCAGCCTAATCTCTCTGACTCAGCCCTGATCCTGATATTTCAGTCACACTGAATTTTCCTTGCACATTCCTCTCTTTCCCTTTTCCCAAGGCCTTTCCACATTCTATTCCTTTTTTCCTGACATTTCTTCCCTGAATAATTCTTCATCATTCTTCCTGTCTCCATTTAGACATCATTTCCTCCCCACAGTCTTTTCTGATCCCCCAACCCCAATGCCTTTCTTCAGGCTTAGCCCCCTCTCCTCTTTGCTCCTGTAACCCCTCTATTGCCCTTATTGCCAAGATGTGTCACCTTGAGATGCAGTTGTCTATTTACTAATCTGTAACCTCACCAGATACTGCTATATGAAGACAGAGGCTTGTCTATTATGGTTCACTGTTGTGTTCTCAGTACTTAACAGAGCCTGCAACAAAGTAGGTACTTACTAAACAGTCCCTGAAGGAATAAGTGAACTTGG
Source organism: Physeter macrocephalus (assembly GCF_002837175.3). Taxonomy (NCBI): domain Eukaryota; kingdom Metazoa; phylum Chordata; class Mammalia; order Artiodactyla; family Physeteridae; genus Physeter; species Physeter macrocephalus. Next base: position 74,427,773 of record NC_041214.2, on the reverse strand, counting down.
TGGTAAATCTATTTTTTTTTAAAAAAAAGCTTTATGTTGTAAAGTCAGATAAGGTTTTTTTTTTAGTGAAATATATACAATAAAAATAAACTAACAAGTAAACCCTCTGATTCAGAGAACCTCGGTTCTGAGGAACTCAACCTCAAAGCTGAATATGTATATTTATTGGCCACTACTAAAGAACTGTGTTGATATGTTTTGTGATACCTGCCTGAGAGTTCTAGTCACAGGTCAATAGGCCCATTAAAAACCAGAAAGCGTGAGTAGTGCAGACAAGGACACAGAGAGAACCAAGCAGTCTGTATGGTCATGAGTGGCCAAAGTTTCTGTTTCTATGGATACCCTTTGGGTCACTTACCCCCTAACTACCAACCTCACTATTGTTTCTTCTCCTTTAGAGCAGGTTTGGGATGTCACATGGACTCAGCCTCTTCTTTTGGTCCCATCCTGCTCCCAACACTGGAGTTGGAAGTGCAGCTCAGCTTCATGATGAGTAGGGTGGCAGGATCTTGGGTATGTCCATCTTGAGATTGTTGAGAACTTTGCTAACTTGGGAGGCATTAGCCATATGAGGCCACTGAGAACTTGAAATGTGGCTAGTGAGACGGAGGAACTGAGTTTTAAATTAAATTTAAATTTAAAAACTAAATTTAATGGAAAACTTTTAAATATGTTTGGAACAACGGATATGTGAGTTTGCTTTTTCAATTGTCAGTTTATGTAATCTAAATCAAGTCTTTCTAATCAAAAGTTAGCTCTCATATTGAGATGTGGTACAAGTGTATAATATACACCAGATTTTGAAGCTTCAGTAGGAAAAAAAGAACATAAGACATCTCATTATTTTTTATATTGATTACATGTTATAATAATATCTTAGATATATGTGGTTAAAAGAAGTATTAAAATTAATTGCACCTGTTTCTTTTTAGCTTTTTTAATGCTACTACTGAAAATTTTAAATTATACATGCAGCTCTCATTATATTTCTTCTGAACAGTATTAGTTTAGGGGCCAGGCTGGGCCTAAAGACAGATGTGCAAAGGAGACTGGCAGCCTTTAATCCTTTCTGCTTTATCACTTATGAAAATAACAAGACTAAGACTAATGTCAACCCTACAGTATTAGCGAACACTGTTGAACCCTTACTAAGTGCCAGACTGTTCTAAATTTCATAACAATTCTCCGATGAAACTATTTTTATTCTCATTTAAAAGATGCAGAAACTGAGGCACACAGTTGAAGTAGTTTATCTCACAGTCTGTAATTGGTAAAGCCAGGATATGAACACAGGTACATCTAATTTCAGAGCTTTCACATCAGTGAAATGGCAAGATAACACTTCAAATGTGCTACTTAGTACATTTTCTGAAGTCTATTTAAGCAGACAGTGTAACAGTCATTAATACATTAAATACTATGTATTTTCATTAAGTCAAATGATTAAGTCAACTGGCTGCTTTACTTAATACCAAAAAAGAATGAAGCTTACTCTTTTGTAGTTCAAATACACAAATAAATCCACAGCTCTGTTTGCCAGGTATTGTTTAAGTCTGAGAAAAGTAAGTGAACTCATGAAGCTATTTTTAAAAAATAATCAAGATAATTGTTTTGCTGCAAACAAAAATGCCAAGGAATCCTAACTTCCCTGTGCTAGAAGTGGAATTCATTTTCTCTGTAGTCAACTTATTAGCAAAATATTTTACACTAACATGCATTTAGTATGCTTCTATCTGTACTTCTGAATGTATTTTCATTCATTCATTCATTCACTCATTCTTCAGTTATAAACTGAGTGTCAATATTCCAAAAACTGGCTGTGAAATGAACATAAGAATGCACAGTCTAAGAAGAGAATTTGTGCCTGGAGAAAATAGCACCAGAGATAGTGTAAGTGGGGACCCATAGTTATATACATCCAACCTCCCTGTGAACTACAGTGTTTTTTAAAGTTTATGATTGTATGACCCCAAATATATATTTCTGGTAATTGTTGGGGGCATTTAACCATTGGTGTAACAGAAGATTCAAAGTTTGATCTCAGCTGTTATAAAAACAATGCAGCTGATGAGTGAAAACAGATGCCAGGAAGAACCATGCTGAGGATAAAGGAAGGACATTGTGAGAAGCACAACTTTATAATAACTTGAGGCATCCCATCTAATGACATTATAATTTGGCTCTCACTTATTAGGTAACGCCACAGACAGCTTCAACTATCATTTGTCTAGCATCCATTAAGTACTGTCCTCTTTATAATAGTTAGCTTTGTGTGTTGGACAATAAGTGAGGTGGGGGAAACCAACTAAGGTATATGAGAAATAAACCTTAATGACAACAAACAATTTGTCAGACATTCTTTTTCTTCAGCTTTAACATTTAGGTGCCATATAGTGAATTAAATGATCTAACCCATCTCATTCATCATCCAAACCACAGAACAAACTGTTACAGTCAAGCTTCTCTAGAAGATTACCTGACAGGTGATATATGAATCCATGGAGGGATTGTATCATGAAGGAACATTAAAGATGATAAGTCTTCTAGGCCAGCTACTTTCATTACATAACAGGTACACACACATATTTCTGGCTAAATAGTGGGGACTAACTTAACTAAGTTTGATTTTACATAGTCTGTGGGCTTAAGGGAAGCGATAGAGGACCACAGCACAAATACATGGAAACTAAGTATTAGTGTCAGTTTCTGTGACATTTATTCATTCAACAAACATTGACCAAGCATTTACTTTGGGTCAGCAGTATCCAAGAACCAGATTTTTCTTTTGGGAGCTCAGGTGGGTCCTATTCAGGATCACCAAGCTAATAAGCATGAGACCAAGGGTTCAAGCAGAATTCTTCTGACTATAAACTCAGCAGTCTGAACAGTGTCACATGCTGCTTCTCAGCACCTAGTGATAAATGGTTTGGCTCCAGCTCCATTTAACTTCCATAGTCCTTCCAGTCACCTCCTCCCACAGCAAGGTCTCTTCCATCACTCCATGACCTGGCTGAACTTATCAACTTTGAATAGAGAATTTGATACATAGTAATCTATATATGAGCTATAAACTTGACCTCTAATTCTCTTGTAATCTGATAAAAGAACGTAGAAGGCAGACTAAATGGATAAATTTTTTAAGCATTTTACGGAAGTGAAGATTCTAAACTAATTTTCAAGGCTTGATACTGTAGATTAATTTGATGTTACTATTAGACTCATTGGATTGTTATTATATTTATATATTTGTTTCCAATTTTGGGGATACACAAAGAGCCTATGTGGTACCAAGGAATAGATAACTTCTTGGAAAAAGGCAAAGCTCAAGACCTAAAGCAGACAAAATAGACAAAGAAAGGGTGGAGAGAAGTGTTTCCTGAATACCTACTATGTTTTAAATTCTGCCCTAGTCCCTTTTACATATATTATTTTAATTTATTTATAAAAAAAATCCTACAGAGTATTATCTTCATGTTACTAAAGAAGAAACTGAGATTTAGTAAGTTTATCTAGTATGTCCCAAGTTACCAGCTAGTTAGTGGTAAAGCTGAAGGTAAAGCCAAAATCTGTTTAATACCAAACTTCTTTCCACATGGCATGCTGTCTCGTGCCTACAATTTGTCTCTAAGTTTGCTGCTTCATCAATTACTTTGCAGGTAGATGGAAACAGAGGTTCTTATCTCTTATTTAAATTCTTCTCTTGCTCAGTCTCTTTATCAAAATGAGATTGTGCTTGCTGGTCTTTTAAGCCAACGCTTTTGGAATAATGCTTAATTCTTTACATCCTTCAGTGGCTAAAGACTTCACAGTCCTTCCTATATGTTACCCTTCATATGGAGAAAACTTCCCTTTCCCTAGACAGACTTTACAGTAAACTGATCTTATTAATTCTAGTTTTTTAAAAAAGACTATTTAGAAGCTGCCTTATAAAGAGATTTCTGATATTCAAAGGACTAGTATACACTAAAGTGTACTCAATTCTACAATTATACTGAGCACCATGTAATCTTTCATATTTGTATGCTAAAATATTGGTCACCATTTAAAGCTACTTTACCTGCCACTTTTTGAAAGGTTTTCTCTGATCTCACTATAGAACTTGAGATCCTCCCCCTCTCTTATGGCACATATCACTTTTATTCACATTTGCAGAGTATGCACTATATGCCAGCCACACCATGGTGAATATAGCAACATCATCCTTGCCCTCATGGAGCTTAAAATCTAACAAGGTAACTCCATATCCATACAACTAATAAAGGGATAATTCCATTTATCATAAGTGCTGTGAAAGAAAATTGTCTGATATTATGCATTGTGTGGAGAAAATTAAAAATTCAATAACTGATGATGTATACTTTTCTTCCTGTTTACAAAATTCTAGATAATGGGCTTCCCTCTCTAACCTAACACATATCTCATACTTACTAGGATGTGCAAAGAACCCAACTTGCAAAAAGAAAGTTTATCTTCCTCAAAAGTTTACCATGAACAAAAATGTGTGTAAATCTATATGAGGAAAACTACAAAACTCTGATAAATGAAATCAAAGGAGAACTAAATAAATGGAGAGATAGTCCCTGTTCATGGACAAGAAGACTCAATATTGTCAAGATATCAGTTCTTGATCTATAGATACAATGCAATCCCAATGAAAATACCAGCAATTTAATTTTTGGATATTGACAAACTGATTCTAAAGTTTATATGGAGAGGCAAAAGACCCAGAATAGCCAACACAGTATTGAAAGAGAAAAACAAAGTAGGAGGACTGATGTTACCCAACTTTAGGACTTACTATGAAGCTACAGTAATTAAAATATTGTGGTATTGGTGAAAGAATAGACAACTGAATCAATAGAACAGAGAGCCCGGAAATAGACCCCCATAAAGATGGTCAATTGTTCTTTGACAAAGAAGCAAAGGCAATACAATGGAGCAAGTTAGTCTCTTCAGCAAATGGTGCTGGAACAACTGGACATGTACATGCAAAAAAAAAAATGCAGCTAAACACAGACCTTACACACTTAACAAAAATTAACTCAAAACCGATCATAGACCTAAATGTAAAATGCAAAATTATAAAATTCCTAGTAGATAACATAGGAGAAAACTTAGATGACTTTGGTTATCATGACGCCTTTTTAGATACAACACCAAAGGAATGATCTATGAAAGAAATAATTGATAGGCTGGACTTCATTAAAATTAAAAACTTCTGCTCTGTGAAAGCAAAATCAAGAGAATTAGAAGACAAGCCACAGACTGGGAGAAAATATTTACAAAAGACACATCTGATAAAGGACTGTTATCCAAAATATACAATGAACTCTCAAAACTCAACAATAAGAAAACAATCTAACTAAAAAACAGGCCAAGATCTTAACAGATGCTTCACCAGAGCAGACGTATAGATGGCAAATAAGCATATGAAAATATGCTCCACAGCATATGTCATCAGGAAAATGAAATTAAAACAATAAGATATCACTACACACGTTTTAGAATGGCCATAATCCAAAACACTGACAACACCAAATGCTGGAGGAGGTAGAGCAACAGGAACACTTACACTTTGCTAGTGGGATTGCAAAATGGTACAGCCACCTTGGAAGACAATTTGGCAGTTTCTTACAAAGCTCAAGATACTCATAGCATACAATTCAGCAATTGCACTCCTTGATATTTACACAAAAGAGTTGAAAACTTATGTCCACACAAAAACCTGCACACAGATGTTTATAGCAGATTTATTTATAATTGCCAAAACTTGGAAGCAACTAAGATGTCCTTCAGCAGGTGAATGGATAAATAAATTGTGGTACATGCAGACAATGGAATATTATTCAGTGCTAAAAAGAAACATGCTATCAAGCCATGAAAAGATACGGAGGAAATTTAAATGCATATTACTCATTGAAAGAAGCCAATCTGAAAAGACTACATACTGTACGATTCCAACTATATGATGTTCTGGAAATGGTAAAGCTATGGAGACAGTAAAATGATTAGTGGTTGACAGAGGAGGAGGATGAGGAGATAAATAGGCAGAACACAGAGGGTTTTTAGTTTAATGAAAATACTCTTTATAATACGATAGTGATAGATATATGTCATTATACATTTGTTCAAACTCAGAATGTACAACAAAAGTGGGCCCTAAGGTAAAATGTGGCCTTTGGGTAATTGTGATATGTCAATGTAGGTTCACCCTTGGTAAAAAATGTCACCTTCTGGTGAGTGATGTTGATAATGGAGGTGGCTATGCATGTATGGGAAATCTCTGTACCTCCCTCTCAATTTTGGTGTAAACTTAAAACTGCTCTAAAAAATAAAGCCTTAAAATAAAAGCATTCTATGGCTTCATATTAGTGAAGCAAAGACATTTGTGGACAAAACCTGAAGAAGTGCAAATTTCACTGAGTTTATAAGAGAGCTGCCTCTCTAATCCTTAAGCCAAAGAACCACTTAAGGATCTACGGTTTTGGTGAATTCTAATTAGAATAATTGAATGTCAGATTGAAAAATATCCTTAGAATTAACTAATTCAAAAGGTCGAGACTTTTAGCTTTTACAATTTTTAAGGAGAAAGATGGAGGGTTGCCAGCCTTTTATTTTGCCAAGTGAGGAAGTAACATAAAATGTACCATTTATTTAGCTGTGATCCCATAAATGAACAGGCATTTGGAAACAAAAGAGGAAGAAGAGCATCATCTCAGTATCAAGGACAGCCTCTCCTAAGCAAGGACAGGTATAAATTTATAGCAATATAAAGATAGATATAAACATAAACATAGATTAAATGTTATAGCTACATAAAATTTGTCTTTATTTTTTTTCATTTCATCTTACACTGATCAAAACTGGAGTTTAGGAAACTCTGATCTCCTCCAAACTCTTCACAGGGGCAATGACCGACCAGTGTTACAAATTAGTGGCCACTGGGGCTGGAACCAGTACCAAGTCACTGGATCCCACTTCAGTGTTTCTTCTAATCACCATATGCTTGGACTTTGGGAGAATGACAAAGGGCCCAAGATGGAAGGTGAGGTGAATCCTGCCCTACATATAGGATTGGGGCAACCCTGGGATCAGGGAGATAGAGAAAAAAAGTGGGAGAAACATTCTGAGGAAAGGAAATGAGTGCATTTTTAGTTCCTAAGAACATTCTCCTCTTTCCTCAGTCTTCCCTCTCCATCAGGGAAAAATGACTATGAAAACAATAAATTGATGGGTAATCTGTAAAGCCTAATATGTTCTCAGAACTGTGTGAGGTGTTTTAGTCCTCATACTCCTTTGAGGTAGCTCTTCTCAGATGAGGAGACTAAGACTCAGTGAGGAGAAGTAATCTGCCTAAAATCAGCAGCTGGAATTCATATCTAAGTCAAGTTCAGATACCCATTAACTATATGCCATACTGTCTCATATAGTGCTACCCAGGAGAAAGGAAGTACTATATTTGTTGAGCTTCTACTGTGTGCCAAGCCCTGGGTTTACTGTTTTTCATAATTTGTTTTCATGTATTCCTGACCTCAATCCTATTTATCTTCTTTGTTTCACAGATAAGGAAACTTAGGCTGAAGATCACACAGCCAGTAAGTGGAGGAGCCAGAAATTTAAAAAACCAGAATGATTTCTATTGGGCCCTGAAAGTAGAGATTCATCAAGAAGCTAAAAATAAGTATACTTTTGTGTTGAATTCAGATATGTATATATAGCAGTAAAATAAGCCATACTCTAGTTACATTAGGACATTTTCATAAATTGATAGGTTGAATCATTCAAAATTGCCATTTTGTGGGTCAAAAGTGGTTGAATATTATGATTTCATATGGTTTGATCTAATATACATCATTATTAAGTTTTACTACGCCAGAGTTCTCTGCCTCTACCTAACCTCTGCAATAGGTTAAGGACTAGCAAGCTAATAAGAATGGTGATAATGATATAATAAGAAAAATATTAATAATAACATTATGAACTATTCAATTTTTTAAAAAAACTACTTCTACCACTATTTTTATTGTGCTAAAAATACATAACATAAAATATACCATCTTAACCATTTTCAAGTGCATAGTTCATTTGTGTTAAGTATGTTTATAATGTTGTGAAACAAATCTCGAGTACGTTTTCATCTTGCAAAACTGAAACTCTATACTCATTAAACAGCGAGAGACACTATGAGGGACCATGTGGCTGGTGGTATCAGATCAAAGGACTTTTCCAAAAGAGGTTCATCTGGAATTATGTGTGAAATTTTCTAAGTTTTAATGTTGGCTTAAAAAAATAGCTTTGTTGAGAGATAATTCAAATACCATAAGTTTACCCAATTAAAGTGTACAATATAATGATTTTTTAGTATATGCACAATATTGTGCAGCCATCATCTCTATCTAGTTCCTAAACATTTCCATCACCCCCCAAAGGAGATCTTGTAGCTATTAAGCAGTCACTTTCCATTCTCCCCTCTTCCCAACCCCTAGTAACCACCATTCTACTATCTGTTTCTATGAATTTGAATGCTTTGGATACCTCAGATTTCTACCATTTTTGAACGCGTAAAATGTGCAAGATGCCTCATGCGCTTTATTTAATTCTAAAAAAATTCTATGAAATACTATTATCTTCATTTATAGCCTAGGAAATTAAAAAGGTAAGGTAGACATCAAGTCACATCTGAAACTAACCCATTATTACATGTGTTCAAATTTGCTATATCCAAATTGATAAGAATAATTTCTACCACAGAGAAGATTTCCCACATTTTTTATTAGTGGGAGGTGGTGGTGGTGTGGATTTCCAAACACCCAAATAATGGAGCTCAATAAATACTTGATTAATGACTAAGTGAATGATGTGACAGAATCCCTCCTTAATTAAAAACAATATGAAAGAATGAGAAGAACTTTGAGGGAGAACATGCAAAAGCTCATGGTAACATTATCCATGTAGCAAAGGCTTTGGGCTGATTTTTCTAAAACAGCGAAACTTATAGAGACCACATACTATGAGATATACTATACTAAAAAAAATGGATACACTTCTTATATAAACATAAGATATCAAAAAAAAAAACTGGGAAAAAAGGACAATTATAAGAACAAAACAGCATTCTATTCTGGAATATCATTGACAAATTTAATTGAACTCTGGAGGAAATAGGATGTTTTAAAATGGGTTAAATGTTAGATGAAATATTATTTAGTATGTTACTCAGAGTTGGTACATAAACAAGTAAGAGAAACTGAGTGTGGAAGAACAAATGATGCCCTTGTGTCTGTAGCACTTAAAGGATGAACAATAATTGGTTAGAAGAAAACAGAAGCTTTGTGGTCACACTTCACTTTTTTTCTTTTTAAGAGAAAGACAAAATTGGAGAAAACAGTTATATTAGAGACTTTGTCATTCATAAAACAAACGAAGCAGAATTGGAAGAGAGAGTGGCAAAATATTTGCATGGAAGAGCATCCTTATTTTTATATTATTGAAATGGGATTTACTTTCAAACTGAGGTCACATTTTTAATAATTTTTTTTTAATTTTAAAGAAAAATTACATGATAAATAAGTAATTCTTCCTTAAATAAATAAATAAAAAGTAATGAACTTATTAAAATAGGTATATTTTTATAAACATTCATATTCCTAAATTAATAAAAATGAGTTTAGATTTACAGAGATATTAAAGATTACATGTATTTTCACCTGTATTCCCTCCATTCTATGAATAAACACCTTTGTTACTAGTTTTTTTTTCATTCAAACTCTCCCAACAAAAACTTTTCTTTTAATGTGTGAAACTTTTCAGAAACTTAGTATCTCTATGCCCCAATACACTTAAAATTTTCTTCAGATATTTCACTTAAACTTGAGTTTGAAGACAACCAAATTTTTGCTCTGTGAGTTGTAGAAACGCTAATGACCAAATCCTTCTGAGATTTGTCAACTATCCAGATGTTAAATCTTTCTTTTCCCTTTTTTTGAGAAAGAAATTTATTCAGCTCAATTCAATGCAAATCATTCTGTCATCTTTCAAGAACAAAAGACAGAAGGAATTACAGGTCTTAATTTTTACCTACAACTATCCAAAATAATGTTTTAGAAAATTTGAAGAATTATAGAATTTCAGTGCTGGGTGGACCCTTCAAGATAATCAAATACATTCCCTTAATTTTACAGAGAAAGAAGCTAAGCTCAGACACGACAAAGTTAGGGTTGTAGGTCATATCCAAACACAGTTTCCTAATAACCATCTAAGGCAAGGCCCAAACTGTTAACTTCCTCACTCTCTTGTCCAGATCCTAGATAATATAAGGTTCTATTTGAATAAATTAAATGGTACTATTTTTTGAGGAAGAAAACTCCAGACTATTGAAGTGAAATAACACTGATTCCTGTACCCTAAGATATCACTCTACATAAAGGGTAACTGCCAGTGCTTCAGAGCTGGCACAGTGGCAAGAGCACTGGAGCATTCCAGACCAAATGGGAAGCTGGCTGAATCATTTAACTGCTCTGCACCTCAGTCTGCAAAATGGGAATAATGTCCATTCCACGTAGCTGAGAGGATAGACCTAGTTAAGGAGTAAAAGTACTTGAAGGCTCCACACTACATGACACAGGCCCAGCCATGATTTACGCACAGACCTGCTTCAGTAGGTATGTCCTACTTGCACCAACAATAAAGGACCCTGAGACACAGATTAAGTGACTATCTAGCACAAACCCAAGAAAACTCAGAAAAAAAAAAAAAGGCAAACCCACAATATGAATAAAAGGAAGAAATATACTCTGGCGTATCTGATGCCAGGAAGTAATAATGTCATTTTGAAATTACAGGTAGATGTGTTCCCCTTTTCCCCACTCCCTCACACTCTTTTCTAGCACATTTTGGGGAGCTATGGAAAAAGAATAGAAGAGACAAAAAGTACTTTGCCCGGCAGGAATACAAAATTGTAAAAGCACAGACAGCACTACAGAGGCGCGCTGCCATTCACTCACAAAGAATTTTGTGCATGTAGATGGCTGATTAATTGCCGGCCTGCCTAGACGAAGCTGCAACAAGCCAGATACTGTCAGCATGCCATCGGTTACCATGGAAATGCACAAGGTTCCTGTTTCTGACAAGCCCTTGAATACTGGATAGATTGTGCCATATGTAAATAAGGCAAATTAGTTTTCCTATATCTTCCAGACAAGGTTAGACGAAAAGAAAATATATCTGTTTAAACATACTCTCTAACCTCTTAGATGTGATGAATGGGAAACAGGGGCTTCTTTCTTAGGAAACTGAACTCAGATCATTAAAACTGAAAGGCACTTGGGGAAAATGACCAAAAAATGCAAAATGCGTTGCCCATTTATAAGGAGGGACTTCAAAGTCAGCCATGCAAAGGTGTATTTATTAGACTTTTGTTTTGTAACCAGAAGTTGTGTTTTTTGTCCTGTTCTTTACAAAATTATAAAATGTCTAGCAGTTACGTTTATGGTATTAGATTAGAAATTTTATATTCTTGTCACAAAATTTTTACTTATTGCACAATCCCTAGACTGCATTAGGCTGAATACTGAGTCACAAACCAGCATAATTTAAGATATTTAACTCCGCTACCAGGAACACTTACTTTTGCATTATATTTGTTGGGGTTTCTTTTTTTTTTAAAACAAGTTTTTGCCAGCACTGTGAGACTTTATAACTTCTTTCCATGTTGTAATAATAATTTATAATTAACTGAATCTGATGTGATTTCAAAAAACTTATAATTATCATTAGGATATTTTAAAGTACATAATGACTCAAATCCCTTGTATCTTTCGTGACACAGGACTACTCTGATAGCTATGTAAAATTATATATTTTTAAAATTTAATCTGTTTAAACAGTAAAAATGCCAGAAAGTGCTGGAGTACTTTTTATAACATAGCTTCTCTGAACAATTTTTAAATGTGCATTTCTCAAATAAAATGTTATATCTCTATTATCACCTCAATTTTAAATACACACTTTTTTCTTTATTTTCAGTCAGATTTTCTAAGGATACTTGTATGTAAAATTTCCACATTTAAACTCAAATATTCATATGCTATTCAAGTAAGCTACAACATATATGAACACCAAAGATATCTATAATTATCCAAATTAACCCTTCCCTAAATTTAAATTAATGTTCTCTCTCCTTTCTGGGTAAAGGTAAGAAAATTTATTTTCTATCCAATGATCCATGTATTAGATATGCCCAGAATTCCAACTTGATTATAACAGACTATATGTTGTTCCCATGTTTTAGAATTCAGAGGTGAAATCTAGCTAAATACCCCCAAACTTTAACATATTCCTATAATTGAATATTATCCAAGAAAAATAAAAAGAAGGCATTATCTTATATGTTCATTTTTATGTAAATAATATGCTACATGGAACTATCAAAAATATTGACTTTTAGTATTGCCCTATTTGACATATTTTTTCCCCTGCAAAAAAATACTCCTTATACTCTTCAATAAGAATTGATGTGTAGAGTGAATGGGTTTCATGAAAATTTCTAAACAAATTTTAAAAGCATATTATATTTATGCAACAGTAAAGAAGAAATCAAGGAAAACTATCTGATAATTCTGGCTAGAACAAGTGCCTATGCCTAAAAATAACATGATTTTTCTTTCTGTTCTTTATTTTGTTTTACATATGGACAGCCAAACAAGTTATCACATGTTTTGGGTCATTCCAGTCCTTATGCAATGAAATACATGACCTAGAGATGACATTTCATTTTGTTCTTTTTTCACCGTTTAAAGCAGAAAAATTATAATTAAATGCATTAGGACTTCTTGCATGGCCATATGACAATGTCCACTTTCCTTACTAGAAATCTTCCCAAGTTCTTTAATTGTGAGCATGTATATTTTAGGACTTCAATTGTAATCTGTATCCTAGAAGCCAAAAGTTTCACAATGGAAAGTGGCCAAATTTCTCTTTTTCAAGTGTTATTATATGAAAAAAACCCATCTTCCTAGTTACAAGACACGTGTTATATGTGCTAGGAATATGTTAGAAACAATGAGATTGGCTCTGTCCATGTTTTTAACTCTGCACTTTAGCATTCATAATTTCCAAACTGCATGCTTTAAGCTGAAAGATAAATATTGAGAGTATTTTACTTTATTGCTTAAATATGGTAAATATTTAAGCAATAAATTATTATATTATACTCTGACATATCACTAGAATGGTATTAAGCACAGGATAGTCAATGAGAGAATAGATCTTGTAATCATTGTGAGGAGGATAAATGCTTTCTAGGAGGAACATACACATTTGCTACTTTTAACAGGCAGTATTGTAGTGTGGAAAGAATATTCAGTCATTCATTCACTGAGTATTTACTATATGCCACTTATCCGGCATAGTAAGGTCCCTGCCTTCATGGAGCTTATACTCTAGTAGGGGTAGAGATAAACCAGAGAAAAAAACCCATCAGAGTTCTAAATTTTGCTTTGCCTCTCAAGTCCTGAATTCCTTTTACTTGCATCACCCTTATGATATAAATCATATTCTCTTTATAGTTATTTTTGTATATCTTTCTACTTTACTACCATAAAAATTTCTTATGAGTATCAAATATGGTCTAGGTCTTTTTCATCTTTGGATCTTCCACCATCTTGAACATATAGTAGGTTCTCCAATATTTGTTGAATAAGTGGATACATAATTCTCCTGGTCACTTGTAGTGTAATTTTAGGCAAGGCACCTGACTCTAGGAGTTTTTGGCTTTTTCACCTATAAACAGAGGTGTTAAAATAAGTCCTCTTTAAGGTTAAATTTTGTAATTCTATAACATTACTTGCTGCTGTAAGTCAGTTAACAACTTTACTCTTCTTATTCTACTGGCTTAGAAAATTTTCATCCCCAAAATTATATTAGTCTAAAATTTGTTTTTACTCTTTTGGCTATCATTGTTCAAGAATAACTTTTAAAATATAATCATTTTATTTTTCATAGAAAATTATTAAATCCTAATTCAAGATGTTGCTTGTTACTTGTTCGATGTACAAAATAGGCAGGAAAATCATGCACAGGAAAAAAATTCAGTTTTTGAAGTGTTAAATCAAGTGAATGAAGTAAGACAGAAGCAATACTTTCTGCAACAAAAGACAAGAGCTTCCTTCCTCTAAATCCCATACACATATTGCTGCTTGTCCCAAGCTCACAGATAATTTACAAACAGTGGGTGATGTGCTATAAAGAAAATGACTCAATGGCCCATCAGTAATTTAAATATGTGACAAAATGTTTAAATGTTTTAAACAATGGTAAAACACTAGAGACTTAGCAGTTTGAAAGCAAGTGTGGACCATTTTTTTTCTAGTTTATTGGCTTCATTTTGCACCAGCCCAAACAGACATCCAGCATTTGATTCTTCCTGAGGCGCAGTATGTAATCTTCTACTGGACAACTCATTGGAAAATAAGGAGGAGAATATCCAGCTTTGAGAATGACCTGGCCAATGTCTATGTACCAAATGCAAATGTCTATAATTGAAAAAATCAGAAATTCAAGGTCTTACTTAAGGTTTTCATCTATCATGGGAACTACTTCATTCATTTTCTTTTCAGCACAATGACAGCCCCAATCTCCATAAATCAGCATTTTGAAATAAAACTTCAAATTATTTTTGTGTTGACATTTATGTAACCTATATCTTTGTAGACACAAAATAAAGAGCTTTTAGTACACGATGGTTATAAATAAGGCCCAACCTCCAGTTAAACACCTATAATTTGACTGATTCTCTCAAAACACAAGCAAAAAGAAAAACAAATGAATGTTAGCTGCTTTTCTATTTGCTCAACACAAAAACTGAGGAGCGGAAAAAAATGCATTTAGTTAACTGACTGTTGAGTTTATACAACCTCAACCAGGCAGACCCTTAATAGGGCAGATTTTGGGGGGAGGCAGAGATTGATCACTAACAAACAATATAAATGAAACTAATTATTTAACCAAGGTGAAAGAGAAAACAATAACTAAAATGAGGGCCTAAAGTATAACAATAAGAAAATAAAATTCTAAGTAAAAATTGGTGCTATTTTCCTATTATAAAGAGAAACTCATTTGCAAATGCACATGCTTACCTCAAATAAATGAAATGTTTGGTGGCTATGTTTAGTTGGATCTTGCAAACTGCTTCAGATTGAAATGTATGTTGAAACCTAAAACTGATTTGTTCCATGTAAATAGCATTTAAAACTTTTTCAGGTAAAGGTATTGTAAATAAAGCTATTAACTTGAGGATGAGCTTTCTTTAGACCTCCGAACCTGTTAAATCTTTGATTATATTAGGAGAGATTTTTCTTTCTCTGTGTAAAATATAAAAAGCTAGGAACCATTTTTTTTCCATTTGAAAGGGATGGAGGAAATTCCATTCAATTCAACATTTTATTATTATTATTATTATCAATCTAAACTTAAATGAACCTTCCTCTCCTCCTCTGCTTGCCTGTTGAACCATGTCTCAGAAGCAACTGACTGGATAGGCAGATTTCCTCCAAGAGTTCCTCAATTGGATATTTTCTCTATATTCTAAATATACTTGGCTATATTTAATGGCAAAGAAACCTAGTAACATGTTAACATTTTGAAACACTTGGCCCTGAAAATATTCTGACAGTGTTAATTTCATATACCAGCCAAATGCTTTGTCTCCTTTCTTACTATATAGAATATATATATCATAACACTGTACCATAATGTTAGCTTGGTTTAATTTATCACATAAATATTGTTACTTAATGACTGACATGACATTTGGACTATCAGAATCTGTAATCTGATTTTTTTCCCCCTTATATAACTGGGAAACCTAAAAACCCCTTCATTTTATTGGCAGGCCAATTGCCCTGCGTATTTTCATCAGTTTGGGCCCACTCACTTCAGCTGGGCTATCCATTCAGCGTATGACAGTTATTTGGAAACCTGAAAAACATACTGGAGAAGAATTCTTTTTTTGCTCAGAGTGTAATATAAATGCATAATTAGTGGGATTTATATTTTGATATATATTGAAAACATTTCAGCATTTCCAGAACATTCATACTCTAGTGTTCTTCCCTCCAAATTATTCACCAGTGATGTCTGCAAAACCAAAAATAACATTTGGACTTGATCAATTCTGTCAACAAAAGAAGTGTGCAATATTTAAGTATTCTGACTTCATTAGAGTTTCCTTTACAAGAAAATTATAGTTGTAAACATACTGAGGGAGGACGGGAACCCATTCAACCAGATTCTCACTGTAATACAGGGAACTGAGTAGGCATTTCAATATTTTTCTTATCCATATCCTAAGATCTTTGATAAATCCTCAATTTCTGAACTCTGTCTGATGCCAGAGTTATGCTGCTGGGCACTTAGCTTGGGTCACGCCCTCATGGCAAGGGTCAAATTTGTAGAAGGCACTTCATAATCATTGATTTATTTACCTCTCAAGACTTTTCTTGAGAGGTAATTACATTTCAAGTAATTACAAATTAGCCCATTAAGACACATAACATCTGTGAATATTATAAAATTCACTATATAGATCAGGGAATACTCATACTCTCCATACTTAAAGGTCCATGCAGACATTTCTAGATATAGTACAGTACAGAGGATATTTCCTTTTCATGAGTTAGATATAAGAGAGTTTTAAGCCCCCCAAAAAATCACAATAAACTTTCTAGCCTCATTTTTTAAAACACCAATGTATGTATTATTTCAACAGCTTTAATACAAACCTCCTAATACTATCTAGTGCTATTATCCTCCATTCTAGTTTAGTTTCAACCTATGGCATGCTCCCAAAGGCCATACGTGTGATGACGCTCTCCTGAAATTCTGCAAATGGCTTAGTCCCCATTAGTTGATACTGACTTGGCTGACGATTTTTTTTCTGTAATGAAGCGTCTCTCTTTTGAACAAAGGTGTCATGTAGTCTGGAAGGCATACAAGTGAGTCACAAAACATGAAAACATCTTACAAGTCAACATTCACCAAACAGTCAAACATTCACCAAAGAGACACTATATGAACTGGACCCATATATTTTTTTAAAATTTTCTCTCTTCTTTCTTCTCTCCCCCTGCATCCCTCTGTTACTGAGCAAGTTGCTCTGCCACAAAGGCCATCAGCATGAGCATCTTCAATTATGAAGAGTAATCACAAGAAGACTCTACCCTGCCCACACCCACACTCCACACTTTTTGGAGTCATCAGAAGACATTCAATTCCAGACTCTACCGATTTGTTGTTATGTGACTTTAGATAAATTACTTCCTTGAACCTACTGAGTCTCAGTATTCTCATCCACAGAACAAAGCTAATAATAATATTTGTCCCATCTACTTCATAGAATTGTTAAAGAAGAATTGAAAAATATATATGTGAAAGCTTGTTTTGAAAAGTATAACTGTACAATTATTATAATAGAGACACGATAAAGCAAAAGTTACTCTGAAGTTGAAATACTCAGAGTAACATTTAGGGTCATATTATATTTAAGAGAAATTATTTTATATTTCATAAAACATTTTATTAGTAAAAGTGAAACTATATATGATTTCACTCCATCTTATATATATTAAAGTGTTTGTATGTATATTGATTTACTTAACTGACATGTATTTATTGGTTAAACAATAACTTTACTTGATAATTTAAAACATTTATAGGGGCTTCCCTGGTGGCGCAGTGGTTGCGCGTCCGCCTGCCGATGCAGGGGAACCGGGTTCGCGCCCCGGTCTGGGAGGATCCCACATGCCGCGGAGCGGCTGGGCCCGTGAGCCATGGCCGCTGAGCCTGCGCGTCCGGAGCCTGTGCTCCGCAACGGGAGAGGCCACAACAGAGGGAGGCCCGCATACCACAAAAAAAAAAAAAAAAAAAAATTTAAAACATTTATAGTTTTCAATGAGATAAATTAGAAAACTCTAATAGAAATGTATCCAGAATCTGCTGGGTCATTATTATGGAATTATTTATTATCCTCAGTGTAAAATTACACCAATTGTATATGATTCTCAGGAGATTTATTAACTGTACTGTCAGTTTTCTTATATTCTCTCAGAATATTATTAAATTGAGTACTGATATAATTTATTAATGATCTAGTATTTAACCATATATTGAGTATACTGACATGCCCAAGTAAAATGATACAGGATTTTTTTATTCATCCTAGCACTATGTTTGAGATTTTAAAATAGGTTCTTTACTTCCACTTTCATATTACTGGCCACTTTAGCCCATCTTACTTATCAGAAGCAACCTAATATTAACTTAAATGACAACCAAAATGCTTCATCCACAATTTCACTTCTCCCCTTGACATTCTTGCCTTCTGCTGACCCTATACTCAGGCAATTGTGGTACCTTTATTTATTATTAGCAATTTTCCCTCCATAACAGACCACTTAATTACCAATCTGACACCCCGAACACTTCTACCCAGCTGCAATGAAGTGCTTTGGAACAACTAGAGGCAAAGGCATCAGCTGCTGCTTTCGACAAACACAGGAAATTTTAGATAATTTCACGTACTTGACCCTTTTTACCCTGGCTAGGTATGTGTGCACGTGTGTACATGTGTGCATGTCTGTGTGTGCATTACATGTTGGCTACGGAAGTGTGCACTAAAAAATATAGACTCCAAGACTTTGTGTGGCCCTTCAGAGGAAAGTGCGGAATTTGACACATGGGTCAATTACTAGGTAAAGAACACTCTCCATTACCTAATAGGTAACATATAATGGCAACTATCTTTTAAAAATCTGTAGATTCCTTTTTGTTGACAACCATGTTGTTCTTGTTGAAAGCAGCTTTCATTACTTTATTAAAATGAATATTTACCTCATGAGAATATATCCTATCATTTAGTCTCCATTCCTGTGAGCCTAAAATTTTTAAAAAAACAGCAAATAGTAAAACTACTTTTCACTCCAAGCTTTAACTAAAAGATAAATCTATCTGACCATTTTTTCAGCTTTTACTTATATGCCACTATGCTCAATATTTTTCTTTTAAGAATCAGTGATCCAGTTGAGTCTTGATTTCAATTTAAGGCCATCCATTAGAGAAAGTTAAGAGCCTGAAAAGGGTCAGCCTTTTCTGTCTGTATTAGTCTAGGTAGCTTTCGTCTCTAATGGAATCCTTTCGATAATTATTTCATACTTCCGGCAAATCTTGATGGACTCCATTCACCTCAATGCTACCTCTGCAGATCATTCAAAAGCTTCTATTAGGACATCTTAGAGAAGCCTCCTTTTTGCTTTATACTCAAATAAAGGAAGTAAAAAACTAAACTTCAAGAGGGGCTATGCTTTTTAGTGTAATCATAATACTTTCCAGTCTGAACAATAGGCATCAGCTATTCTTTCTCTTTTAAAAGCATTTTGACCAGGTGGAAGAATTTTAAACATATTAGTACACACATATACTGATCTCATTCAAAACCATAGAAAATATTTTCATACTTATATGCATATGGCTTTTTTCACTCTTAAAGTTTAGGGAATGTGAGTGCTATCTCTCTTTCAATGACAGCACTTTTCAGTGGGAAGAAACAGCTGACCAATAATTGTAACAATTTATTACCATTAACTGCTAAGATTGAACAAAAAAGCCAGGTTACAATCTGGGACACTTATTTTTGAAATGCATCATATACTTCCTTTAAAATACAGATTTCCTTCCTGATTGTATTTTGCTTAGTTACTGACAAACATCAACTTTAATTCCCTAAGCAGAAAACAGCTAGATGACAAGTGAAAGATGGTTGAAGATTAAGAATTTGCTGTGAACTTTACACAGAACAGCTAACAGTCACTTGAGGAATCAAGTGCTGAATGTGTTAGATGATTCTGGCTGCCACTTCCTTACTAGGCCTACTCTAAATGGAACTCTGGGTCTACTTAGAGCAGGGTGGGCTTTCAATAACCCAGAAAGACCCGTCCACTGCAGAGAGGGAGGGAGGGGTCTCTTCGGGTGTCTGGTCATGGTGGAGGGAAAAGGAACCAGCCAACACAACACTTCTTCAGGAGCTTCCACATTTTTTTTTTTTTGGATTCTTAATTCACTCTTTATTCCAAAACAAATTTCAGACGGAAGAAAAATCAAAACATTAAAAAGGAAAAAAGCAACCCTTAAAACTTGAAATAATGGGAGAAGAAAAATGTTAAGGGTGATCCTTCATAAACCCAGAAGCCATAATGTGAAACAGAGATAAATGTGAGTACGTAAGAATGTTTTAAAAGTCTTGCAGAGATGAAAAATACAAAAAGGGAAGAAGTGAAAATCCTTTCACAAAGGATTTAAGGTGGCTCCAAACAAAAATATAATGTGAGAGATACAGCATTTACCAGAGAAAGGAAAGGCAAAGGGAAAATAAAGACTGAACAATACTAAGATCAAGGGTGAGATGCACACACAGAAATTCATAACCCATTTTACCAGAGTCGCCAGGGGTGCTGGTCCAGGACACAAGCAAATGGGGAAGCATAGTCAGGTACAAGATTCACAATATTCATAAGTTTAAGAGGAAAGGTGGAGAACCCCTTTAATAAAGTGCCTACTATGTAGCAAGTACTTTTATATGGGCAGGTATTATTATTTTCATTTCACAGAAAAGGACACAGGTTCTGAGTAGCTGAGTGACTTTCACTCAAGGAGATATGGCTGGTAAGAGTCAGAGACAGGATTCAAACTCGGTTCTGACACAAAACTCATGCTCATTTCATTTCAAGAGAAGGGCCGGGGACAAAGCATCCTTCTCAAAACTCTTTTCTAGACCTGCATAAATTCTAACTGAAAAAGGTAGAAAAGGCATCTTTCTTAGTTCTTAGAAAATGCAGTGGATGTGTTTGTAAGTCAATATAAAGTATACAATAGTTCAAATAAATAAGGTTTTACCTAATCTGCTATACATCATATTTAAATTATACTATGTTGTTTTGTTTCCTGCTTTTATTACTTTCATATTCCTGTGTTAATCCAGAGTTTCATAAATTCTTTTTGTAATGCCTACATGCCAATGAAATCAGTGTCTATATCCCACAGTATAAACATGAAATTTGGGTATTGAGGACACACAAAAGGGAATATTCTGGCGCTACTTTTAACAATATTAATATTCCATTTATAAAGTCACATATTCATAAACCCAGTTTTTCCTTAAGCTTTTAAGTTTGACTTCAAATCTTCAAAGTGTTCAGTCATTTAAATAAAATTTCCTTAAGTTTTATAGCATTTATAAATTTACTATATGTTATGTGTTGAAGATGAAATTTATATTTTAAATACTGCAACTATTTAACAAATCTTCCCTAACACTTAACTTTTGTAATTCTATTATATTAAACCTTTAAATATGATGAACCTTGTTTTCTTAAACTTCCAGTAATATTTATAATCTTGATAAAATTATTTTACTTTCAACCAGAGGCTAAAATTTTAAATCATTTGATATATTATATTTTAAACAGAAATGTAAGCTAATCTGTTGGATACACTAGAGTGGTCAATAAACTTCTAATATTACAAATGCTAAATATTATATGAAAGTAAACTATCAAATATTTACAGCTGATTTTCAAATGTGTATAAAATCACTAACACTGTGGGTAACATTTATGTTACATTAAAATTTATCTCTATATTTAATAAAATTTATATCTAAATCCTGATTAAATTAATTTTAGTCAAGTGTAAATCTAAATTTAAAGATACTTTGCCTTTGGCACACAGTGATATCTCAGATGATTTTGGTAGTTCCTTGTTAACTTTTATATTGATTAGCAATTATAATTAGGACTTGAAATTTTAAGTTGTAGATATCAATTTTAAATTATATATATGTGGTTGCATTATACATATTGCTTTGTAGACTTTTAAAATTTTGAAATAATTATAAACTACAGGAAGTTGCAAAAATAGTACAAAGAGTTCAGTGTATCCTTCACCCAGCTTCCCCCAGTGATATCTTACATAAATGTAGTATCTAAAGTAGGAAATTGACATTTGTACAATACTGCTAACTATATTCTGCCTTGTTCAGAATTCAGTTTTACTTGCACATACACACACACACACACCTGTGTGTAATTCCATGCAATTTGATCCCATGTATAGATTTGTGTAACCACCACCATAATCTATATATAGAACTATTCCATTATACAAACTCCTCTGTGGAAATCCTTTATTGTCTACCCCTTCATTACCACCTTCCTCATCCTTATCCCTTGGCAACTACTAATTTGTTCCCTTTCTATCTATCTGCTATTATGAGAATTATATACAGTTGATTCATGTTATTTATGGTAGTTATGTTACATAAAGTCACTGCAAACACTAAATTAGCGAATATTAAATCATTTCTCCTAGGGGGGATTTAAGGTTAAGTTCCTGTGAGCCTTTGGTAACATTTTCATTAACCAACTAATACACCGCCTCCTATAAATGGAATCGTACAGTATGTAACTGAGATGGGATTTTTTTTCACTCAGTATAATGTCGTTGAGATCCATCCAAGTTATCACATGTGGAAACTTAGTTGTTGGTTTTTTTTTACTTTTTATTTTAAAATAATTATAGATTCACAGGATGTTTGAAAAATAGTACACAGAGGTATCATGTACCTTTTATCCAGTTTTCCCCAGTGGTGACATCTTAGATAACTATAGTACAATATCAAAACCAGGAAACTGATATCGGTACAATCCACAGATCTTATTCAGATTTCACCAGTCTTACATGAACTCATTTGCACTACTGTAGTTTAATATAATTATAACACATGTGTAGATTCATGTAATCAACACCACAATCAAGATTCAGAATTATCCCATCATCATGAAGATCCCCATGTTAACCCTTTACAGTCACATCCATTCCCCTTCCTTATTCTACCCCATCTCTAACCCCAGCAACGTTTGCAAATGTAAAATAAAATGATGCATGTGTAATCTTTTGATATTGGCTTTTATCATTCAGCATAATTCCCTTGAGATTCATTCAAATTGTTGCATACATCAATAGTTCATTCCTGTTAGTTCATTTATGTAGCTGAGTAGTATTACAGAATGGATATACCACAATTCGTTTTATCACTCATCCACTAAAGGATATTTGGGTTGTTTCCAGCTTTTGACTATTACAAATAAAGCTTCTATGAACAATCAGGTACAGGTTTTTGTGTGGCCATAAGTTTTCATTTCTCTGGGATGAATGCCCAGAGATGTGATTGCTTTTTTAGTAAGAACATGTTTAGTTTCGCTTTTTTTTTTTTTTGAAGAAACTGCTGAACTAGATTTGTGAATGACTGTACCATTTCACATTCCAGCTAGCAATGTACAAGTGATTCAGTTTTTTCAAGTCCTCACCAGCATTTGGTATTATCATCAGTTTTCATTTGTCCATTCTGATGGGTGTGAAGTAACATCTCGTGGTTTTCATTTGCATTTCCTTCATGACTAATGATATTGAACAGTTTTTCATGTGTTTATTTCTCATCTATATCTCCTCTTTGATGAAATGTTTATTCATGTCTTTTACCCATTTTCTAATTGGATTTTTGGTCTTTTTATTCTTTATTTTGTGCTGAGTTTTGAGAATTCTTTATATATTCTAGATTCAAGTCCTTTGTTGGATATGTGGTTTGCAGTACTTTCTCCTGGCTTTCAGGTTATCCTTTCAGCCTTTTCACAGGGTCTTTTATGGAGCAAAAGTTTTTAATTTTGATGAAATCCAAACTATTATTTTTTTCTTTTATGGATCATCCTTAGAGTTTCATATGTAAGAACACTATGCCCATCCCTAAGTCCCAAATACTTTCTCCTATGTTTTCTTCTATATGTTTTCCAGTTTTACACTTTACATTTAAATCTATGATCCATTACAAAATAATTTTTTATAAAGTGTGAGGTTTACATCAAGATTTATCTATTTTTTTTTCATTTTTTTGCCTGTGGATGTTCAATTGCTCCAGCATCATTTGTTGAAAAGACTATTCGTCCTCCATTGAATTGTTTTTACACCTTTGTCAAAAATCAGTTGGTCATATTTGTGCGGGACTATTTCTGGGTTCTCTATTCCTTCATACACATTTTGTTCAGTTAAAAATATATCATGGGGCTTCCCTGGTGGCGCAGTGGTTGACAGTCCGCCTGCTGATGCAGGGGACACGGGTTCGTGCCCGCCTGCCGATGCAGGAGACACGGGTTCGTGCCCCGGTCCGGGAAGGTCCCACATGCCGCTGAGCAGCTGGGCCTGTGAACCATGGCCACTGAGCCTGTGCGTCTGGAGCCTGTGTTCCGCAACGCGAGAGGCCACAACAGTGAGAGGCCCGCGTACCGCAAAAAAAAAAAAAAAAAAAAAAAAAAAAAAAAATCATGAACCTGTTTCCACAAATATTTTCAGTATCATTTTACCTAAAGCACGCTATAGGTAGGACATACTATGATTTATTTAATCACTACTATTTTGGATATTTAGGTTATTTTGGAATTTTTGCTAACATAAACCATCCTGCAATGACCATTCTTGTATAATAACCTTTGTATCCAAGAAAATTTCTAGAAGTAAGATGTCACATTAAAGGGTAGACACATCTTTAGAAATTGAACTCCTTTGGACAATGGTTAGAGCTCAAACTATTTTTTAAACATAAGCTTAAAAACACATGTATGTATGTAAAATAAACATGGGGGAATAGGTGAATGGGGTAGGATAGCCATGAATCTATTCACTGCTATTCATGCAAGATACATGGCTTTTCATGTTTGTTGAAAATCAATGACTGAGTCAGATTTCTCAGAGAAATCTACTGCAGGGTGAAGGGGGAACTTCTACCCCCTCTCCTAATGTACTATCATATAATTGCTTAAATGCCAGATACTCCACAGAGAAAGCTAGATAAAGGTGCCTTAGGAAGTCAAGTTTGAAAGTAGATTAAGTAGAATTCATTACTTAAGGTCAATATTTTATTCAAAGAACATTTAACTAGACTTGTAAAGGGCACATGCCCGCTATTAATACAAGGTAACTCTATGAGACAGCCACAAAGTTGAACAGGAAAAGAGGGGAGAGAAAGATGAATCTTGACTCTGTGCATGTAAAAACGTCTCTTGAGAATGTAGTATCTGCATGGGACCTGAGTGGTCTCAGACAGATGGAATATGGGAAATGGCATTCTAGAGAGAGGCAAAAGCATGACTGCCTAAAATGGGCATGCAGCTGGGTCACTCCATGAGTGCACATGTGTTGGGGGAGATGGTTAGTTTTAGAAAGGCAGGATCTAAGCAGTAACTGGAATCTCAAATTGAGGCAGGTGGATTACATTCAAATGGGGAAGCTTTTGAAGTTTTGACATGGGAACAGGTGATCAGAGCTGCCCTTTAGAAAGATAATTCTGGTTATAGTATTTGAACAGCCTTGAGTGGGAGAAAGACCACAACCAAGTCAGCTGAGGAAGCTACTACCTAAGTCTAAGGAGAAGAAATTTGGCTCAGAACTCTGACAGAGGCAGTGGGGGAAGATTAAAGTTTGTGAAGCTACCCTACTAGATTCACTTCTAGGTGATCTCAAGGAAGTTTAGGGGCAAAATATTTGCCTGGAAGGAAGAGGCAGGTGCATCATGGCTTGGATCATGTGTTTTAGTTCAACTGTGATTTTGGAGAAGTGGTGGAAAGAAGCTGGAATCAATGGTGGTTGAGAGCAAGGGCTCTAGAGCCAAAATGCCTGGGTTATCCCAGAAACTGCACTTACTGTATAACCCTTAGTAAGTAACTCACCTTCTTCGTGCCTTGGTTTACTCAACTGTAAAATGGGGATGATAATAGTATCCATTTCTAGTTCTGTTGTGGGTATTAAACAAATTAATACATGTCAAGTGCTTAGAACAGTGCACGCACCTGTTGTTCACCATTACTCTTTTTGTTATTTTCATTATTTTTGAGCTGCTTAAAGAAAAGAAGTTTGTGACTGCATCTGCCTGACAAGGTCCTCTTGTCTGGGGTCAAAAAGGAAGGAATTAGAGGAGCAGAGGAAGAGGAGATATCATCTAACAACAATGCTTCTCCCATTCTAACGTGCAAACTGTCACCTGGGGATCCTGTTAAAATGCAGATTCTGATTCCATAGGTATAGGGTGGGGTCTGAGATTCCCCATTTCTAACAAGATCTCGGCTGCTGTGCAAGCATCAGCTCCTTCACTGCTTTACGCACCTCTCTTTCCTTCTTACCTCCAGGCTCATATTGAACTTTGGATGTTAGGGGTATTTCTAGCACTTAATGTCACAACACTGTTTTCAGGGAAACTTTCCTTCATACAACAATAATTATAAAATGATTCCTATAATATAGGCCAAGTGCTTTACATCCCTTATCTCAAATTCTCATAACAAATCTTGTAAGGATAAGGTGCTAAGAATCTCATTTTACTGATGAAGAAACGTAAAGAGGTTAAGTAACATGCTTGAGGTCATACAGCTCAAAAGAGCAGAGCTAGGATTCAAACCCAGGATGTGTGACACCCAATCCTGGGACCTTCTCAGACGTTATGCTATTTTCCAGGGGATATGCCTTCCACGGAGACTCCAGAGAAGAGACAAAGAAGTCGGAAAGGAAAGAGCTGGAGGGTGTGTTCCCTGCATCAGGCTGTGAAGTCACTCAGGTCTCCAGCCCACCTGTTTTATGGAGATCTCTTGTAGGATCTTGTAATTCCTGAGTTCCTAGGATTTATAGGTATCCTCACCCCATACACAGAACCCTATTTTGCCAGACCTTGATTATTCTTAAATAGGATCTATTTTTGGTAAGGTATTTCCCAAGACCTTTAGTTCATTTGTCAGGAAACGTTATAACAAAAGAATGCATTCTGATTACTAATTAAGAGATACTAAGATCATAAATCTGGTGGTAACTAAAGTTATTGTGATCATTTTGTAATGTATAGAAATATCAAATCACTATGCTGTGTACCTGGAACTAACGCAGAGTTGGAGGTCAATTACACTTTAAAAAGAAGATTATAAATCTGGGAAGTGGTAAGATGACAAGTCTGAAATACACATACATTTCTATTTTATCTGCTAGATCCATGACAAACAATACCTTTCCTTAGATATTAGCTTTAGGAACAACAATTAGTTCACGCTGTGCACTACTGTGTGGAGGGACGATGATGCAGAGTGGATCCTTCCCTCGCAGGGCCACCTTATGTAGCTTCTAAGGAGATGAGATATGCACCCAAACCTGATCAGATATGGGGGGGGGGGTCCCATGAGCAGTAAACAAGTTAATTTGGTTCTGATGCTCCATCCCTGGCAACTGATACCTCTGGTAGGATCCTACAGATGTATTTTTATAACATTATCACAGGATTTATCAAGTTGCATTACCATTTGTCTATCTCCAGGTCTGTTTGTCCCTAAAACAACTTTCTACGTTTTCATTTTTCACATATTCCCTTAACGATTCTTCTCAAGCCTATAAATGCTAAGTACCTATTTCATGGCTTTTTGCTTTTGTTTTCTTTTCTATATCTATGTATTGTCTGTGTTATAATTTAAATAAGCCTTCCGTTAACTCTACTTGTTTCTTTTTTAAATACATTTGTTATTTTTAGAAAACCTTCATTATCACTCCCATGATTGAGAAACCAGGATCAGTTAGACAGTAAATGTAATTAGATGGTAAATGTAAAAGTAAATAAGTAATAATTGAAATTAAAAAAATAATCCATGCATCATTTAAAATCATTGCATATACCCCTTGGCAGATTTATTACTTTGAGAAAAGCTGCCCTAGAGGACATGACCAAAGGGCAAATACCCATGTTTACTTCTCTATTTTCACCATTTTTCTAAATTCCTAGTCTTCATTTAATGATGAATTAATGAAGGCATAAATATGCACTGCAGGCATTAATATGGGTAGGCAGTGCTTTGGGCTGGGGCAGTCAGGGATGATTTTTATGGGGAATATAACATTTGAACCAGACCTTTGATTTTGAGAAGCAACTGGACAAGGGGCAAAGAGATGTAAGAACATTCTAAATATCTGCCTAGGTATGGAGGTGGGAAAATTTATAACAAGTCCAGAGACATCTTAAATGTATCAATTTTACAGTGGCAAATTTAATGTACCTTAATGGGCCACTTTTCTCAGGGACAGAGGTCTCCACTACAAGAGCAGTGACTAATGATGGGAATTTGCAGCCCAGGGGGAAAGTCTGTGGGTAGTATATTCTTGGGTGGGGATTTGAGAGAGGTTTTCAGCACCTCAGAAATCACATTTCTAGAGAGCTGCCTCAGAAAGGCACTTCCTGTGGCAGCTGTCAAATGAAAAGGGCATAAACCAGTGAACTGGACACTTAGGAAGACATTAATATGCATTCTGAAATCCTAACATACAATGTAATCCAGGATGTTCTCAGGAATGCAATTTCTGATTGAATCCAAATGTCTACATTAGCCATAAGAACACACTCTTCCCACTAGGAGAAAAACAATTTAAAATCTATGAAATTGTCTCCAGTTAGACTTAACTGATCATTTGTCCACATGTGGCCAAGCTGTTGCTTAGGCTATGACTCCCTAGAAGGTTTATGATGATGAAATGTGCAATAAATAGGTTTAATAAATGTTATTTTGTCTTAGCTGTGGGCACATGTTCTTGCAAGACATTCACATAAAACAAAGCAGCAATCATTCTGATAGCCGTGGTTATCCCTTGAATGAAGCCACTATCTACCCCACTGCAGCCTCACCATACGAACTCAGGGTTTTTCCATACACAGCCCTTGATATAAACAGTTAGACAAGGCCTTGTGTGCCTTCAGCACAATATGGAACAGCCAATAAGATCTGTTATTATAATGCTGCCTAATAATGGTGGGGGGTAGGGATAGAGATTTGGTTTAGATAAGAAGTCCCCCCCCCCAAATACACAGGGCACAATTAATAAGAAAACAATGAAATGTTGCTAGGAAAAAACTGAACCAGGGAGATGTATTTGATTAACACATAGGAGCTGTTACTGGAAAGAGTGCAAAGAAGCCTTCCCGTGCTGGAAGGGGGCCTGAGAGTATGACACAGTGAGAATGGGTTGCTTTTATTTCCTCTAATGCAGGGGTAACATCCATACAACTTCAGAAGAAGCTTGGGTACCCAAAGAGTCAAGTGTTTACAGATGCATCAGAATTAGCCACCATTTAAGAAACCCACCATCTTTCAGAATGAATTCCCTACATGTCACAGTAAGTTCAACTGGAAAGAAAAGAAAGATTTTCTGTTACTTTGCTATACACATCCTCCCACCTGTATGTTAGATGTTTCAAACTACCAAATGCTTCAGGAATTTACCCAGGCATATTATTAATGCCAGCCCACCACTGCATGAACAAAAATCGGCAAGATTTGGAGCACTTCAAAATTGACTGCCTAATTTAAAATTGTTTGAGTGTAGTTAATCAATATTTATTTGCTTTTTCTAGGAGATAAAGAAAGTATATTATGGTGTTGATTTCATCATTTATATGTTAAGAAAGAGTACAAAAGCAGTGTAGCAGTTCCAACGATAGGCTTTGGAGGCAGAAATATCTGGATTATAAACACTCGTGAACTGTATGTAGCCTTGGACAAGTTACCTAACATATAAACCAAAGTCTCCTCAGATATAAAATGGTGATAAGTCTAGTTCCTGATCCACAGAGCACACAGTGAGGATATATAAAATAGCACAGTCTACACACATGGCTAAAGCTCAGTAAGTATCGCTATTACTATTACCTTCTTAAAATTTCTCTTTGATCTTTTTCTCTCCTTTAGTGTGGGGTAGGGGCCGTGACACTGACTAAAGCCAGAGTTGTAAACTCGAACACCTAATGGGGCCAAGCAAGTCGTATAAGCAAGAAGTGTGAGTGAGGATTTTGAAGAGCTTGAACATGACTGATAGATGGCAACTGACTATTGTCTATGTCAGTGACTATTACTATGGTACATAGGACAGTGTCTGCCTTGTCAAAAGGGAATGGGAATAGGATCCCGCTGCAGCTGAGCTGTTCCAGAAAAATCTGGATTCTTTTAAAATGTGACATCTCCCAGTTTTAAAACATTGGCAAAGAATTCAATATAATGTGAATTCTTTGTTTACTTAACAGTGGGCCAATACGGAAAGGGCAAACAAAATAGGTGCTTAGGTTGAATTTAACCCTGGGGCACTAGTTGGTAATCTCTGGATTAAAAGATGCTAAAATATAATGAACCCAAGCTATCTCTGAAAAGTCTCTTTAAAATGTGCTTGAACTCTGGTAGCTGAGGAGTAAGTTGTCATGCTTTTCTTCCTTACTCCCTCTGGGTTTCTATCCTTATTTATTCCCTATTTTATCTATTCATTTATCCATTATCATGAAGCCTCTATAATGCATTACA
This sequence comes from Physeter macrocephalus, assembly GCF_002837175.3. Classification (NCBI taxonomy): domain Eukaryota; kingdom Metazoa; phylum Chordata; class Mammalia; order Artiodactyla; family Physeteridae; genus Physeter; species Physeter macrocephalus. The sequence goes on along the minus strand of NC_041214.2, from coordinate 74,397,309 downwards.
GGGTGTTAAGGAAGATTCAAAGATGTCGAGGACAGAATTCCTCACCCCAAAGAACTCCCAGTGTCTGAGGGGTATTAATGGCGGTAGGTACATATGAGTACCCTACAGAATTGGGTAGAGGGAAAGGAGGATGAAAATAGTATAAGACAGTAGGAGTGGCATTAAGAAGTGCATACAAACCCCCTCAGCTTGAGGATGCCTGCCCCCACCTCTGCTCTCTCTCCACTCCAGTGCCAGGTGTCTGAGCCCACTTGTTGCTCTACATCATTCACTATCCACACCCTCCTCTTCTCAAGATGAGGCAGGCTCAAAGCTGCAGAGACTGCTGTTCCACACAGAAGGAAAAAAACAAGAGAAAAATAGTGCTAAATTCTAGTAGCCATTATTTCTAGTTCTTCTCCCGTCTTTAAGAAAACTTTCCATGGGGCTTCCCTGGTGGCTCAGTAGTTAAGAATCTGCCTGCCAATGCAGGGGACACAGGTTCGAGCCCTGGTCCGGGAAGATCCCACGTGCCGCGGAGTGACTAAGCCCGTGCACCACAACTACTGAGCCTGCGCTCTAGAGCCCACGAACCACAACTGCTGAGCCCGCGAGCCACAGCTACTGGAGCCCGCACGCCTAGAGCCCGTGCTCCACAACAAGAGAAGCCACCGCAACGAGAAGCCCGTACACCGCAACTAGAGAAAGCCCACACAGCAACGAAGACCCAACGCAGCCAAAAATAAATAAATAAATAAATTTATTTTTTATAAAAAAAGAAAGAAAACTTTCCATGAATTGCCTTAACTGGGTTACTAAGGTTTTGGTTAAGTTAAAACGAATAACATTTAAATACATATATTTTTTCATTTATGAGATCTTAATATGGGGAGTCAGCCAAGAATGATGGGAAGAAAAACCTGAAGAATTGGATACAGATCTGAGTTCAGCTGTTGAATCTCTTTATGACCCTGGGTATGACTTTAGGTGTTAGTGAGATGGGGCATCAAAGCAAACAATCTCTGAAATTTCTTCAAACTCTAGAATCACATAACAGCGATGCTCCATAAGTCTTTGGACTCATATACAAAGTTTTGCTCAAATATTCAGTTTGTACAGCAGTAGATTGAGTGTGCTTATCTACACCGAGTGCAAGGCCCTGAAGGGAATAAGAGGTAAATAAAAACCCTGCCAACATGCTCCTGTTGCCACCTTGCATTTATATTGCCTGCCTAGTCTGCAAAGCATTTTCTTATCCATTGTGTCATTTGATAGTTTTATTGGAAAGGAAAACAAGGTTCAGAAAGGTAAAGAGAACTTGTTCAAGGCTTCACAGCTTGTACGTGGCAGAGCCTGGCATATAACCCTTCTCCCCAGACTCCACTTTCCCAGCTAATAGAATAAATAAAACCTATGACCATCACCTCAGCAGTAGCTGCCACCTCCACCACCACAACTGACATATGAGGAGCATTTATGTTGTGCTGGGAACCGTGCTAAATGTGTCACATGACATTTATGATATCGTTTAATCTTCCCTATGCTCTGTGGGAATGGGTAATATTATCTCCATTTACAGGCAGATGAGGCTTAGAGAAGTAAAGTAACTTGTCCAAGGTCATGGAAATAGTGCTGAAATGAGGAATGACCACCTAGGGGGTGAGATAGGGAGGGTGGGAAGGAGACGCAAGAGGGAGGGGATATGGGGATATATGTATACGTATAGCTGATTCACTTTGTTATACAGCAGAAACTAATACACCATTGTAAAGCAATTATACTCCAATAAAGATGTTAAAAAAAATTACTCTGGGGCTTCCTTGGTGGCGCAGTGGTTGAGAATCCGCCTGCTCATGCAGGGGACACGGGTTCGTGCCCCGGTCCGGGAAGATCCCACATGCCGCGGAGCGGCTGGGCCCGTGAGCCATGGCCGCTGAGCCTGCGAGTCCGGAGCCTGTGCTCCGCAACGGGAGAGGCCACAACAGTGAGAGGCCCGTGTACCACAAAAAAAAAAAAAAAAAAATTACTCTGTCCAATTCTGACCTATCTCAGTATATGCACTTAGCAAATGTAATTAGAGTGATACCAGGAGAGAGGAAAAGGGTTGGGGAAACCAGGAAAGACTTCCAGGATAAGGGATATTAATGAGTAGGCAAGACTTGCTAGGCAAAGATGGTCCAAAGATGCAGAGGCTGAAAGGGCCTTTCTGAGAATGGGCTTTGGCTACAGGAGAGAACAGGGTTACACAGCCAGCTATTGCACACTTCCAGGGAGCACCAGTCACACTGTGGCGTATGGTTACATACTACTGGAGGCGTAGTCTACATATGCATTCTGCAGTGTAAATGGTGCCCTCAGAGTTGTGTAACGTGGCAGCCTTGAGAGAACAAAGCTAGGAAAGTAGATTGGCTCTAAATTACAGAGAGCTTTGAATGCTACATCTGATTTAACCCAGTTGGTAATGAGAAATGTACTGAAATTTTTTTAGTGTCCTAGGGAGTTGCCTGACCACTCAAGACACATTCATATAGTAGTGGGATCCGATAGGGAAGAAGAGTAGAGGAAGAGAGACTACTCAGGAGACTTTCGAAATAGTGGTAAAACCTAAACATGCATGGAGACAAGGAAAAGCAAAGACAAGAGTTTTGATCTGAGAAGCATTATCTAAACTGACTGGCAGTACTAACTTCATACATATATATGAAGGAGAGAGGGAAAACATTAATTTTCTAATTGGGGAGTTTAAGTGACTTAGAAAGCAGGTACTTATGTGAGAAACATGGAAGTCAGGAGAGGAATCAGCTGGGGCCATTTTAGGTGTATTGAGTTTTGATGAAAACAGATCATGTCAGTAGAAATATATCTAGAAGTCTGTGATTGGACCTTGTGAAAGTCCTAATGGCTGAGACAGAGATTTTGGAGGTCTTCCTACCTGCAGGAAGAGTTGAAGTTACTGGGAAATTGTCATGAGTCTTGCTCCAGTGATTTTCTTTGAGGATGTGTCTGGGACTGGGATATCCCTCTCTAAAATGTAGCTCTTTAAATGGAATATGTAAATCCATCCTGGTGAAGAACATCCCCACTGTCATAAGGAATCCTTCTCGATGTGAACTGACCCATGCAAAAGGCAATAATTATCAATGATTTTCACAAAATGCATGAGTGCCAGTAATATTCACAAAATAATTTAATTTAAAAATTCTATAAGGTACAATGACTCATAAAACCCCTGTGAAGTATATTCATAAATATTGATTAAAGAGATGGCATAAACCAGATGGTGGAACACCATGATTCCTGGATTCTGTAAAGTAACAGCAGTTACTACAAGGGGTCAGTTTCAGGTAGAGAATTAAATTAAAAGCCAGCATCAAAATTATTTCTGTAATACTATATTTTTATGGTATTATAGATATAATTTATTTTTTATTTTAAAATTTCTATTTAAATTATAAAAATAATGTTACAAGATTATAGAAAATCTGGGATGGGGGAGGAAGAAAATGATCCATAATTCCCTATAATTCTTTTCACATTTACATTTTTATATTGTTGTCATCTTTGGATGCATACAATTACTATGTATCCTTATTTTTTTCTCTTAATATTTGTTCTTCTGTAGTTTTCATGACAGACTTCACAGGTATTAAATGGCCACATGACATTTCACTGAATGGATGCACCAAAAGTGATGAAGCCAAGCTCCTAGTGATAAGAATCTAACTTATTTACACTTTTTAAAACAAATAATACCGTGCTTAATATTCCCGTGCCTATTTTCCTATATTTTGGATTATTTCTATGAGTTAGGCTGTCAGAAATGGAATTACTGGATCAAAGGAAACCTATTATTTTTGTATGGCTCTTAATACATGCACCAGAATTCATCTCTCAAATTCCACTCTGATTTTCCCTGGCACCTGCAATGTATGAGTGCTACTCTACAGCACCTTTGCTAGCTTTGAATATTATAATTTTAAACTTGCTATCTAAGTAGTGAAAGAATTTGGCTCATTTTTATTAAAATTTAATCTCTTTTTAAGCTAAGACATTTTCTGCAGTAGCAGAAATGTAAGTGTATAGTTGCATAAAAACCATTATTTTCTTTCACAAAAGCAGCAACATGGATGCATTTCTATCTAAAATTCCAATCAGAACAATGGTGAATTTAGTGTACACCTTTGGAGGTTTTGTGGCATATTTTGACATTTTAAGTGTATTCATTCAGACTTTATTGAACACTTAGTATATGCCAGCCTCCACTGCATTCACTGGGATACAAAGGGTAATAGACAAGGGGGAAGGGCATTACAAGCACAAGAAACAGCATTTGCAAAGGAATGGGTGTGTCACAAAAAAGAATGTTTTCATGGAACTGTAGTTACTCATTATTTTGGAGATAAAAGGCACTGTATCAGTTATCTATTGCTGTGTAATGAACTACTCGGAAACATGGCTTTAAACAACAATGCTTAAAATTCTTCATAATCGTGTGGGTTGGCTGGCTGGTTTTTCTGCTAGTTTTGGCTGGGTGCACTCATGTAGCTGCATTCCTCTGGAAGGTTGGCTTGGGCTAGGCTCAGCTGGAACATCTGGGATGGCTAAGCATCTCTCTCCAAGCAGTCATTTATTCTCAAGAGACTGGACCAGGCTACACTTCTTCAGGTGGTGCCAGCAGAGTTTCAAGAGGGGAAGCCCCAGTGTATAAACACTTATCAAGCTTCTACTTGAGTCACATGTGCTGATATTCTAGTAGTCAAAGCAAGTCACATGGCCAAGCCCAGTCTCAACATGGGAGGCACTATTACATGGACCCTTGGAGGTGTGATTCTTTGGGATTCCTCAGAGAAACAATCTCTCACAGTTACAAGTAGGGGAACAATGGGTAATGAGACTGGGTACCGATGCCAGATTGCTACAGCCCTCCTGTGCTAAACTGGGTTAAGATTTTTTTTTTCTTATAGATCCCCAAGAATGAGTGGAAAGTTTTTAAAAGTTTTAGAGGTGTGGAAGGGGCTTCTGTGACGATGCCACACTCTGATCTCTAGTTTTAGAAAGATGACTTAGGAGAGATGGCGTTATATTAAACATGAGATCATTAGGACACAGCCAAGATCATCACAGTGGAAAGATCATGGAGAGGAGAAAAACAATTGAGAAATAGTTACTAGTAATAACAATAGTAAGATTTACTGAGTACCAGCTATGTGACCTTACGATCATATCTCCTCCATCCATATAACAATCACTTTACATAGATGTACTTAACTCTATTTCATATGATGAGGAAACAGGCTAAATGGTTAACATTCTGAGGTATTTAAGGCAAGTTTGTGGGAGAACTAGGATTAGATCCTCCATCTGTTTGAAGCCAAAGTCATTTTCTCAAACTTGCTGAAGAACGAAAGGCTAGGAATTGCCTGTGTGGTGAAGAGGTCAAAGTGACTGATAAACCAGGAGAGAAAAACCGCATGCTCGTCTCTCTTATTTAGTACTCATGGGGTCAAACATTAAGTGAATAGCGGGGTCCTGGCTGGTGGATGCTGGCGTAGAGTGAGGAAGGAGAAATGCGAAGGGGAGAGAGAAGGATTGAACATAGTGGCTTGGCATTTGGGGCACAAACACTGAACTTTCAGATCACTGCTCCAGTAGCAGCAAGCTTTGAGCACTCAGGACTCATCCTGGGGACAGACAGCAAGTCAAGGGAGTTATTGGTATGATGCAGAGAAGATGGATAATGAAATGCAATTTAAATTCTGCATTCATTTGGTAAATTTTTTTAACCCAATTCCCTCCTCCCCACCTCATTTCTCCCTTTCAACTGGCTCTTTGTGGGTGGGTTACTCTTCTGAAATGCCTACTTCCTTCCTCTTTTGTCTTTCTGTCTTGGTCCCTGGGGAGAATGGAAATTAGCTAAGTGTGATGGGTGTTCAGGAGGCAGGCTTTGGTCCTTGGCCAGGAGAGAACTAATTCCCCCAAGAGTAGCCAAAAGTAGCAGCTTCACAACTGCCCTTCATCCAGCTGAAAGGGTTTCTTTGTTTCTTCAACATTCCAAATCAGGTCAGTTGCAATCTGTTTTAAGAAATCCATGATCCACCCAAACAAATCTCTCAAGTCAATTCAAATATCAATTAACATGTGTTGAGCTGTAGACAGGAGAGTCAGATTGGAGATACATAAAACAGAATAAAAGAATGTAGAGCCTTTATGGCGGGGGTAGTGAATCTTGCAGCAGAAAGTTATATCTTGTAAACAGTAATCATAATGTAAAGCAGACTGAAATAAATGCTAAGTAGAGGTAGGTACCTGATGCTGTGGGGAGGCTGAGAAAGGAAAATTTTGAGCAAAGGAAGACATATGAGCTGCTCTTTGAAAGATGAGGAGAAGAGGCTAAGAAGAGTGCTCAAGGCAGAGAGCACAGCCTGACCAAGAGTGCAAGCCTAGGAAATGCCTGATGTGGTTAGAAGTGGCTAGACTGTAGGGGTTAAGAATTACAGATTTTTGGCCAATGTAAGAAACCTCAAGATTTTCTGAAATAGTCCATTTTTTCTCCAATAAATTGTCCTCTGAAACAATGCCATTCATTCAAAAACATGTCAAAACATCACTAATCTGAGATTATTTTTCTCTTGATTAGTTATATTAAAGCAGTGAACATTTCAAGCTTTATTACTCACCTACTCCTGAGGGATTTAGCAAAGAGGTGTAAAAGGGTAACGTATCAAACCGCACTCAGCAATTATTTATCCCCATGTACCCTGCCTGGCACATAATGCATACTTAATAAATCTTTGTTGCCTGGACAAAAGAAAACATATGATCCATAATGATGCCCTACTCTATACCATATTCCATTATTCAGAGACCTAGTGGAACTCTTAAGTTACTTAGTGTCACTGGATGTGTCTGTCTGGATAGGCTGGGTTATGGTGTGCTAACAAACAGCTCCAAAAATCTCAGTGGCTTAACGTAATACAGGTTTATTTCTTGCTCATGCTACATGTCCAGTGCAGGTCAGCAGGAAGGGCTCATAATAATGACTCAAGGACTGAAGGAGGTTGGCTCTGTCTTGACTCATGCTTCCAGAGTCATCAAGACAGGGAAACAAGGATGTGGCAAATCCTCCACCAGCTCTTAAGGCTTCCATCCACATGTGATGCAGGTTACTCTGTCTCACGTTTCATTGCCCAAAGCCAATGATATGGTCAGATCTGACTTCAGAAGAGAGGAAGAGAATCACAATATTTGTGAACAGCTTTAATTACCCACACGCTGGATCACTCACATGATTGGTCCTTTTAACTTAGCTTTCATTGTAGAAGGAAACTTAATAAATGCAGTAGTGTGAATGAACATTGTGAAAATACTATTGCTTTTGTGTGCATAAGCAAGAAGATAACCCCTTTACCAGATTTTGTGTATAAATAAAATTATTCACAAATTTCCTTAACAGAATTCTCTGCTAGTTGAGCAAATCACAGTATTTTGCCTTAAATCATTTTAAATCTCAGCACTGTTTCCATGTCAATGGCAGTCCACTGGGTACTTCTTGCCTCTTATGAGATGATAGCATTTGCTCTAAAAACCTTGTTCAGTCATTGAACATCTTGCAGAAATTTAGCTAGTGTAGATATATGCCTAGCACTTGTACTAACATTTTCTATCTTCTATTCTGACACTTATTAGATGATTGCTTTAAAGCTATTTTTGAAGAGAGGGCTTGAAAGAGGAGAATGGATCAATCACTGTTTAGCCTGCTAGACCCTCTTTGATGTACGGTAACCAAAAGTCATTCTCATCACATCACAGAAGGTTTAGGTGAGGCAAGCTTGTGATCTCAGCTGAATTCTTAATACACGATAGGCTGTCTAGTGTCCCCACACAGGGGATGTAATTCAGTTTATAATAAAAGCTCAGTGCCCTTATTGCTGTTACTATACACAGCAGACTTACTATATACCATCTATTGTATTTTTTTGGATGAAAGAAAAAGTATTAAATTATTTCCTGACTGCCTTTCAAAGTCTACTTAACCAATTCACTGCTGCTAATTAGCATCTGGGTGCCCTAATAGAGCAACACCCTGGGCAATTCCTAGTCTCCCTCATGAATCAGACCTCCATAAGACTACTGTCCCCTTGTGGTGATGAACAAATTATGCCTACTCCATGGTAAACTTGAGGCTATTTTCGAAGGACTTGGAACATGCTGGCCATCTCGTTGTATTATCCATCAATTGGAATCAAAGAATAAGGTAAAATATGGTCCAAAGATAGCTTTGTATATTGACCCTTGCTGGAAAAAATGTTCAGTGGCTGAGAGAGTTCATAGATAACCCAGTTTCTTATCCTCTTGGCCTCTTGCAACAATAATGTAGTTGCCACCTCAGCAGACATATTATATAATCAATACTTAGATGGCCATTATTGCTGTTGGGCATTAAAAAAATGCATTCAAAAGGCAGGAGAATCTTCTTGAGACACTCATTCTGTCAACCAGGGCAGTCCTTAGGGAGGGTTTCCCTCCAAAAGCAGCCAGCCAGAGGAAATGTCGACACTGTCAAATGTCAGGCAGAGTTTCTAGGGCGGCAATGCACCATGGGTCTGTTCCCTCCCCCAGCATGTTCCTGGACATAGGACTGACTCTTGCTGATGAATCAATGGGGCCATTTAGGGTGTCCAAATATTTCCTTTACTTTTTTGATTCAGAATTTTCCTCCAAACTCCAAACGTTATGAAGAGCAGGGATTGAGCCTTACTATCATTGTAACCACACTAATGAATACTAATTGGACATAAGGAAGTTGAAAATACCAAATCCAAAAACAAAACAAAACAAAGCAAAGCAACGACAACAACAAAAAAACAAGAACCTTTGGCACTGAATGTGAAGGAATAGTTTTCATTGTAAACATGAGTAAAAGAATTTGATATTGCTCAGCTAATCTCCCTCAAGGGCTATAAGCTACACTGCCAAATGCAATGGAGTGAGCAAAACTTTCATTAAAAGATTTATGCTTTGAGTCTCAATAAGACATTCTCTGAATTTGACTTTTTTATTTGAGAAAGTAGAGCTATAGCTGATTTTTCCCCCAGAGTTTATGTTTATTTTCTAGAGATTCTGACTAGTTTTGTACAAAGCCAGAATTAGGTCATGTTTTCCATGATGATTAAAGATCTGTACTAAAAACTTTAGAAATATATATTGCTAAAATGTATCTCATTTATTTTGTGAAAACCACAGCCACGAGGGGATATGCAATGAAAACAGGCATGTTAAAATGCTAACAAAGAAATCTCCTCTCAATGCCCCCACCCCCCCCAAAAAATATTCAAGCAAGCATGTAGGATTTGCAATCATGCTGCAGAGGAGGGGGCGGTCAGAGATCAAAAATAAATGGTGGGCCACAACATGCAGAGCTTTTAAAAAATAATGTCACATTCTTTCATTCTCAGCATAAGAAATGGGCAACTTGTTCAGGGCAAATAATTGTTTGAACTGAGGATTTTATTATTAATCTCTGAAGACTGCTGAATTTAGGGTCACAGTAAGGGTTGATTAGGTACAAGGTGCATAAAGCTCTCCTCTGTCGATGCTATTGAAAGAAGCAAGTAATTTAGATTCAGAATTGGTCTTGGATTGAAGCTCACTCCATTACCGACCATTTTCAATTTCAGCTATACAATAAACATCAGGCACGGCAAGGAAATTAGTACATTTGGTAATGTATTGGAAGAGATGGGTGGGTCTTTGACAAGATGACACTTATCACCAAAGCTTCAGTTAATGAAACCCTTGAGTGGTATCTGCGTTTGACATATTTTGACATTTTTTGAAATCACATCCAGCGTTTTTTCCCCCACAATGTTCTTCTTTATGAGAGAAAAAAAATCCATCTATCTTTAAAATGAGTACTGAAGTACTGCAATATTATTGGAAAAAAAATTAAAGAGATGCTGCCTGCCACTGACAGGAAGAACAGGGTACTTTCTCAAAATCCGTAAGAAGCAACAGATTCATAGGATAAATTTTATTCAAATGAAGCCCACAATGTATTTCCAGGAGAAGCTTCAGATTTAAATGGAGCATGTTTTATCATACCTTCCCTAAAAGTACTTTCACTATAAAATGTGATCTCATTAATGTGAATACAATTTACATTTCTGCAAAAATAATTGCCAATTTTGGGTAATTACTTCCTTGACAAAATAGTTTTCTTTCTTTTCTTTTTTTTTCCTGCAAGGAGACTGCTTGTACCTTGGTAAAGGTGGGACTTTTAAAAGAGAAAGTAATGAAAAGGAACAGAAAATGAAGACCGTATACCAACAACAACAACAACAAAAAAGTCGAGAAAGAAAACTGCAGGGGAAAATAAAGGTACAAAATAAATAGGGGAAAAGCAGATAAGAATGAAGGCATCAAGAATGAACAATTTCTGGCCCCAAACTAGTTCTGACTAGATCACAATCCATATTCTCTCACCAGAGTTCTCACGTTTATGTATAATTAAATGCTGTTTTATTGCCAACTGGCCAGATAATGAAAAACCAGAAAAAGAAGAAAATGCTTCCAAAGTGACTGAAAATTTAGGCTCAGACATTCCGAAGAGTGGTTTTTGTTATTTACTTTTTAGTTTTTTTCTGAAAGCTGGGTAAAATTATTATGTATTCAGATATTTTAAATCTCACACAGCTCTATTGTTCATGCCATGTTTTTTATCCTGGGCTGGGAGAACAATGCAACAAAAAATACAAAGCGTTCTAAACGGGGCGGTGGGGCCCTTCCTGAACCCTACAGGACTGGGGTGGCACTTGCAGCGTGGTAGGCCCAGCCGGGTGGTCTCCCTCATACCTCATTTACCCACCACGAGGAGGAGGTCACTCTGAAGTGTGGAAGGGGGGATAGGAGACAGAAAGAGTGTGAGGGAGGCAGAAAGAACAGAGTAAAGAAAGAAAAAAGGCTGCTTTGCACAAGATAGATGCTCTGGAAGAATTCAAAACACATCAAGAGGACTCTTTTTTAACCTCCACTCTGTAGGTGATTTCTTAAACCCTTTAGACTCCTACCTTTTTTGACTTCCATAATCCAAATTTAGGACCCCAGATCCAGTAGGTAAGGGAAGGGAAAAAACTAACCTCTGTATTAGCTCCAGGTCATAATATTGTCATCTCAAAAAGCTGCATTCGATATTTCCCTGACTGCCAACTCTCATTCCTAGTCCCTAAAATATTATTATAATAATAATTTTAACATGTAACAATACAATGAGCACTCTAGAGTTGTTTGGTCATCTAATAATCCAGGGTTTTATGATTATTTTTTACAGTTCCTCATTTGTCCGGTAAGTATGGAAAATAAGTTAATTTTGTTTAAATAGAACGATATGTCGCCTGACCTCAAGAATGGCATTACAGTTTAACTGTTTTTACTATCTCAGGTAGGACCTTTAGACAAGTCTAAAGACTCTTCCTTTTATTTTGCCAATTTTAATAATAAATATGGAATAACCAAACTTTGGGTGAGAGGCTATTTCTTCCTATATTCAGCGATGTTGTTTGGTTGGGGGGCACTGGAAATGTTCACCACTGATGTTTAGTCTGATTAGTTGGTACCTGTGCCATAGCAGTTAAATATTTTTTATGTACAAAATATTTACCAGAATCGTTGTTGGTCCCCAATGAAACATTTTCTATAATTGTAATTGGTTAATAATTTGTGTAAGTATTTATTTAATGTCTTGTCATCTCCTCCAACACTCACCTCTTGAGAGAGCTCGGGACAATTTCTTTCTTGTATCTCTTGTTTAAGGCAGTTCTTGTCACATAGTGGCTACTCAAGAAATATTTTTTGGAACAACTGAGTTGACGATTCCCCACATATCCACATTTTAGGAGTTGTAGCAGCCCTAGAAGAATGATCACTTTAATCTCTTTGTAGCATTAACTGCTTATTCTTTCAGAGTAATTCTGGCAAAATTGTAAATACTGTAAAATATTGTAAAAACTGGAGGAACATTTTTCACTGTGGATTCTTACTTGATCTCTCTTTTTTTTAGAAAGATATTTCTGTGATCAGCTTTGCCTCACATCCTGGAGTTCAACGTCTTTAGAATTAAACCTTCTGTCAGCTCCGCTGCTTGTGATGCAGGAGCAGATCTGAGGGTCCAACTGCAAATTATAGCATTTTAAGGCAACTCTCTTGTTTCCACCATTAACTGAACACTCTTCTTCAGAGGTTCATTGTGCCTAATGTTCCTGAACTTTTCGGGAGTAATCTGATTTGAATCATCTCGAGTCTAGGCTTCTCAAGCTGCTAATCTAGGTTTCAGCTTTCTCTGATCTGCTAAGTCAAAATTTTGTTGCTGTTTCTCCTCTCCCATTGTCCTCGTCTTTGTGCTGTTTTGGTCCTTCTGCTGTCATTTTAGTATGGTTTTGTGAAGAAGCACAGGTTAAAGCATGTGTTCAGTTTATTATTTCATAGGTTTAATATACTTTCCCCATTTTATAATTATGAAATGTTTGATACAATTGAATATAAAAGTATATTTGTATAAAGACTATACATATGCATGTGTATATATTTATATACATGCCTATGTAATATATAATATGCTCTGTTGCTCGACTGATAGTATTTGCAAGGTAAAAGAATGATAAAATGAACACCCACATGTACACACCTAAATACCTGTGTGCTCCTCCCTGTATCCTCCTGCCTCCCCACTAAAGGTAATCATTATCTGAAATTTTGTGTTTAAAATTCTCTCGTTTTTCCTTCCAATTTTTCTCACATATGTGTGTGTGTGTGTATATATATATATATTCTGTATTAATCTGTGTTGCTAAGTTACACTTCACCGGTTACTTACAAAAAGAAATATTGATTTTTTGCTCAAGTACACATTTGGTACAGGTTGGCTGTGTGTCTGTGAGTCAGCCTTGACTTTGTTCTGGGTCTTCTTCTTTCCAGGACTCAGGCTAAAGGAGTAGCCCCATCTCAGTCTCATTGCAAAGGGAAAAGGGCAACACCATGCAATGGCTCTTAAAACTTCTGCTGGAAGTGGCTCATATCAGTTCCATCATGTTTCACGGACCAAACCTGTTATAAGCGAGGAGGGTATATCACAGGGACGGACACTGCAAGATACATGGCAAAGGAAAGGAATGTACCCCCTTTCCAGGAAATGATAGTGAATAGTGGGAAACAATAATAAAATTGACCAAAGTTTGTTCTCTTGGTCACAAATATTCATTTCTCACTCTTCCATGTAATAATATACTCCCCTCCCATCCCCAAGGAAAACAGCTTAAATGATGTACCCATTAAAGCATCCGATTCTAGGTCCAGGATTCTGTGATCACCTTAACATCAGGTCCAGATATAGCTCCTCTTCATCTGTAGACCCATGAACTAAAACTAAAACTCTCTGCCAAACATAGCAATTCTGAAATTTCACTGGGCAAGTGTTGTGAGGGCCCTCTAACATGGCGGGAAGAGATGGATCTTGATTAAGTCATTCTGCTCTCTGCGTCTAGCTCCAGTTCATGGTTATAGACAACTCTTGACCCCAGCCTCTGGGTGGTTCTTCCTTTTCCATTACTCTCCTTAGACCACATCTGAAAAGGGCGTTGGAGAACATGCTCCCTTGGGACCCAAGATTTTCTTGCTTCCTGCTCTTGGACCTGGGACAGGCGCAGGCTCTTTGAGCGGAGGCGGATGCTTCTTTCGGCAGACTGTAATTCTCCCGACAGCTTCATCCGCTTTTTGTACCAACAGCCGTGCTGGCATTTCTTTTCAAGACACGCCTCTCTTTCTCCAGACTTACACACAGGTTTTTTGGGAGCTTATCAGACTTCCGTGAGGGCACTATACCGTTAGGCTCTTTTAAGCCCGTTTGTGCCCCTGAAAAGATTCACCAGCTATCACCATAATCAATTCAACCTGAGGCACCTTTAACATCTTTAATTCAGTCTATGATTCTCCAAAGCTGAATTTTTAATCAGATTTTGTCACTCAGAGGCATTCTCAGTTTTACTATGGGATATGAGAATAAGTTGCATCCTCTAATCCTCTAAATGCTCAGCTTTCTGATTTCTTATCATATCTTCTCATCTTTGCTTACAAACTGGCCAATCCCTTTGTGAGCTCATTTCTTTTTCTTTACCACCATGTCAAATGCAGCCAACAGCAACCAGGACATGCTAGTAATCTTCTGTTTCCTAATCTCTTTGTGTAAGGTCACAAAGTCACTCAGTATGTTATTCCCTTTTTATGTTATTGCAGCATTGCTTTACCACTGCATAATGGGTTGCCATCCTTCCAGCCTCTAATAACAGGTTCCTTGTTACCCACCACTCTGCCACAAAGTCAGTGGGACATATTTTAAGGGTTTTGTTATGGCAGCATCTGCTTTGAGGTAACAATCTCTAAATCTCTGTGACTGACAAAAACAATTATTTTTTGTTCATGTTACATAGTTCTATATTGGCTGTGGGTTGGCCGAAGCTTTATTCCTTGTGTCCTCTTCCAGGATGAAGAGAGTAGCCCCTATCTGGGACATGCCATGCTGTGGAAGATGGAGAAGGGTTATGGCAAAACCATGTGATGATGCTTCAAGTTTCCTCTCAAAAATGGAATACATCACTTCTGCTCACATTCAATTGGCCAAAGTAAGGCACATGGCTGAAACTGACATTGGTGTTGTAGGAAGTACAATCCACAACAAAGATAGAAGGCATAGTGAGTATTTTGAATAAATAATACAGTGTACCACAACCCCTGAATATATATTGCTTTGTTTTGCACACTTTTGAACTTTAGATAAAGAAAATCATTAAATATGTATTCTTTTGTGACTTAAATTTTTTGGAGTTCCAGATTTTATTAGTGGGTTTTATCGATGTTAATGTGTATAGTGCTTTTCACTCAATAGTGCTGTATACTATTCCATTGTATTAATATACCAAAAGTTATCTATCCATTACATCTGTTTCCAGGTGTTTTTTGTTTGTTTGGTTGGTTTTGTTCTTGCTATTTTACACAATGCTGCTAAAAACTCTTATAAAAGTCTTCCAATACACACATAAAAATGTTTTTTGGAATATATGCAAAGAGTAAAATTTGGGAGTCATAGGCTATATACATCTTCAAATGCATTACTTAATGCTGGATTTGTTTTCTAATAATTATATTACTTTACATTTCAGCTGGGAATACTTGCGTTCTCATTGTTCCACACCCTTGAAACACTTGGTATTGTCAGACTTTTTTTTTTAACACAATTGCCAATCAGGTGGGTATCTTAGGTTTGTATTTATATTTCTCTGTTTACATATTGCATGTGTCTGTGGGCCATTCATATGTCCTCCTCTGTGAAATATCTAAATATCTCTTTGGGACATTTTTCTATTGGATTATTTGTAATTTTTATATTGATTTTTAGGAGGCATTTACAAATATTCATACATTTTCAATATTATTCCATTATTGGTTATATGTGTTTCAAATATATTCTCCCGTGGTCTGTCTTTTCACTTTTGAAATGGTGTCTTTGACAAACAGAAGTTTAAAATTTTAATGTAGACAGGTCCTTCAACATTTTCCTTTATGGGTAGTGCTTTTTCTGTCTTGCATAAATAATCCTTGTCTATACCAAAATCATAAATATATTATTAAATTATCTCATGAGAATTTTAAAGTTTTGTTTTTGTAATGAAGAATTTAATCCACCTGGAATTTATTTCTGTGTATGGTGTGATTAGCCTATAATTTACCCTCCTTGTACTGTTCTTCTCCTCACATTTTTTTTATATCAAATCTATACAGATTCATCAAATTTGTTAAGGAATGTTTCCTCTTTTTCCATTCTCTGGAAAACTTTCTGCAAAATTGGAATTGTATGTTCCTTGCAAGTTCATTAAAAGGTCTGTTTCTTTTCTTTTTCTTTTAAAAAAGTCTTTATTGTTGATTTAATTTCATATAATCAAAGAATTATTTAGTTCTTCTAGTCCTTTTGAGTCAGTTTTGATTAAAAAAATCTATTTTTCCAAATTTGTTTTAAAATTTAGTGGAATAAAGAAATTCATTATATTCTCTTATTTACTTTTAAATTTATTTTCCACCTATAGTTATATCCTCTTTTCAATCCTAATATTGTATTATCTTCCCATTTTGTTTTTTCTAGATCAATCTTCCTAGAGATATATCTATTTTTTTAATCTTTTCAAATAATCAACTGTTGGCTTTGCTGGTCATCTGTTTTTGCTTTCTGTTTGTTATTTCCTATGATACAACTTGTATAAATTTTTTAAATATTAAAATTATTCATATGCCACTGGGATGAGCAAGGCTTTGATGCAACCATTTCCAAAGGTGGCAGTGAATAAGGTAACAGGATGTACATCTAGAAAAACAACTTGGTTGCATCAAAACAAAGAGCATCATTTAGGAGCAGAATTCTTACCCTTGTTTTTCAAATGGTTTGAATATCTTTGATACTTTTCTTACTGACTCCTCTTTTAATCCTGAGTTTAATACAGAGGTTGATTACGAACCCTATGTAGATCTCTAATCAAGATTAAGGAATGGGTCTCTTCATCTAAATTTTCTAACATCAAGATTTCTAGGGGCAGAGTAGAAAGATGGCAGAGTAGAAAGATGGCAGAGTAGAAAGACCCTGAGATCACGTCTTCTCATGATCACACCAAAATCAGAACTATCTGCAGAACAACCATCAAAGAAAAAGACTAGAACCTACCAGAAAAGATCTTCTACAACTAAAGACATAAAGAAGGAACCACAGTGAGATGGGTAGGAGGGGCAGACTCACGACATAATCAAATCCCATACCCCACAGGTGGGGGATCCACAAACTGGAGAAAAATTATATTACAGAGATTCTCTCACAGGATTGAGAGTTCTGAGACCCATGTCAGGCTCCCCAGCCCGGGGGGTCCAGCACCAGGAAGATGAACCCCCAGAGCATTTGGCTTTGAAAGCCAGTGGGGCTTAACTGTAGGAGCACCACAGGACTGGGGGAAATAGAAACTTCATTCTTTTTTTTTTTTTTTTTTTTCTTTGCGGTACATGGGCCTCTCACTGTTGTGGCCTCTCCAGTTGTGGAGCACAGGCTCCGGATGCGCAGGCTCAGTGGCCATGGCTCATGGGCCTAGCCGCTCCGCGGCATGTGGGATCTTCCCGGACCGGGGCACGAACCCGTGTCCCCTGCATCGGCAGGTGGACTCTCAACCACTGCGCCACCAGGGAAGCCCAGAAACTTCATTCTTAAAGGGCGCACATAAAATCTCACATGCACCAGGACCCAGGACAAAAGCAGTAATTTGATAGGAGCCTGGGCCAGACCTACCTGCTGGTCTCAGAGAATCTCCTGGAGAGGAAGGGGGCAGCTGAGGCTCAGGGACATAGACA
The DNA here is from genome assembly GCF_002837175.3 of Physeter macrocephalus. Classification (NCBI taxonomy): domain Eukaryota; kingdom Metazoa; phylum Chordata; class Mammalia; order Artiodactyla; family Physeteridae; genus Physeter; species Physeter macrocephalus. The sequence continues at coordinate 74,379,903 of NC_041214.2, read as the reverse complement.
CGGGTGGCAGACATTATGGGGAATATTCAGATGCAGGAACAGTCCTGGCAACCAACACATTGGCTCATTAACACCAAGACCTGGCCCCACCCAACAGCCTGTAGGCTCCAGTGCTGGAACGCCTCAGGCCAAACAACTAAGTGGGTGACGAAACAGCTCCACCCATCAGTAGACAGGCTGCCTAAAGACTTCCTCAGCCCACAGCCACCTCTAGACATTATCCTAGACTGAGCCCTGCCCACGAGAGGGTGAAGACCCAGCTCTACTCACCAGTGGGCAGGCACTGGCCCCTCTCACCAGGAAGTTTGTACAAGCCTCTAGACCAGCATCACACACTAACGGGCAGACCCCAGAAGCAAGAAAACTATTATCCTACAATGCAGACCAGACCCTAGTCTGGGAACAGCTGGGCCCTGGCCCTGCCCACAGACCAATACCCAGATCCCAAACCTTCAGGATACCCCAGACCCCATACCCAACTCTGTCAGGAACTTCCCCACCATCAGTGATCTGAAAAGAGCTCTGGGATCTCTGGGTACTGCAGTCAGACTACAGGAACCAGCTGCCGCTGACAGTACTCCAGCACTAACCCCAGGATCTGGCTTCACCTGCCAGTGGGGGAGCAATAGCCCCAGTGTCTTCAGGAACCTGACTCCGCACTCCAGTGAACAAACACTAGCCCCAGGGTCCCCTTGGGTTCCACAACCAGCCACCTCACGACCAGGTCCTGCTAAACAGCAGCCAGCCACATCTGTACAAGGCAGGGCCTGGCAACCAACCAGACTAGGGGCTAACCAAGCCTAATAGACCTCCCCCATAGCCCACCACAGTAGAAGGCCCCATGTGGCCCTCTTAGGGGAAATCCCTAGAGCATTTAGCTGGGGTGATGAGAGGGGAGTGTACTGCTGGGGCACAAAGGACATCTCCTACAGAAGGCCACTTCTCCAAGGTCAAGAAGCATAATTAACCTACCACAGACATAAAAATACAAACAGCAACTTAGACAAAATGAGGCAGCAGAGGAATATGTTCCAGATGAAGGAACAAGATAAAACCCAGAAGAAGAACTAAGTGACGTGGAAATAGGCAGTCAACCTGAGAAAGAGTTCAGAGTAATGATTGTAAAGATGATCAAAGAACTCAGGAGAATGGATGCATAGAGCAAGAAGTTAGAAGTTTTTAACAAAGAGAAAATACAAAGAACAACCAGAGATGAAGAAAACAATAACAGAAATGAAAAATATACTAAAAGGAGTAAACAATAGGCTAAATGATACAGAAGAATGGATCAGTAAGCTGGAACACAGAGTAGTGGAAATCACTGCCACTGAATAGAAAAGAAAACAAAAGAATGAAAAGAAATGAGGACAGTTTAAGAGACTTCTGAGACAACATCAAGCACAATAATATTTACATTATAGGGGTCCCAGAAGGAGAAGGGAGAAAGGGCCTGAGAAAATATTTGAAGATCATAGCTAAAAACTTCCCTAACCTGAAGAAGGAGACAGTCACTCAAGTCCAGGAAGCGCAGAGTCCCATGCAGGATTAACCCAAAGAGGAAAACACCAAGACACATTGTAATCAAAATGACAAATCTTAAAGATAAAGAGAGAATACTAAGAGTAGCAAGAGAAAAGCAACAGAGAACATACAAGGGGACACCCATAAGGCTATCAGTTGATTTTTCAGCAGAAACTCTGCAGGGCAGAAGGGAGTGGCACAATATATTTAAAGTGATGAAAGAGAAAATGCTACAACAAAGAATACTCTATCTAGCAAGGCTCTCATTCAGATTTTATGGAGAAATCAAAAGCTTTACAGACAAGCAAAAGCTAAAAGAATTCAGCACCACCAAACCAGCTTTGCAACAAACGTTAAGGGAACTTCTCTAGGGGAAGAGAAAAGGTCACAACTAGAAACAAGAAAATTATGAAATGAAAAACTCACTGGTAAAGGCAAACATACAGTAAAGGTAGGAAATCATCCACAAACAAAACTAAAGAGAGGTTAAAAGACAAAAGTAGTAAAATCAGGGCTTCCCTGGTGGCGCAGTGGTTGAGGGTCTGCCTGCCGATGCAGGGGACGTGACTTCGTGCCCCGGTCTGGGAGGATCCCACATGCCACGGAGTGGCTGGGCTCGTGAGCCATGGCCGCTGGGCCTGCACGTCTGGAGCCTGTGCTCTGCGACGGGAGAGGCCACGGCGGTGAGAGGCCCGCGTACCACAAAAAAAAAAAAAAGTAGTAAAATCACCTGTATCCACAATAAGCAGTTACGGGATACACAAAACAATTAGATGTAAAATATGATATTGAAAACAGTAAATATGAGGGGAGGAGAGTATGAATGCAGGGTATTTAAAATGCATTTGAAATTAAGAGATTAATTAATAACTTAATAGTGATCAGTTTACATATAGACTGTTATACAAAAACCTCACAGTAACCACAAACAAAAAATCTAAAATAGATATACACACAAAAAAGGAAAAGGAATTCAAACACAACACTAAAGATAGTCATCAAATCACAAGAGAAGAGGACAAAAGAAAAGGGAAAAAATGTCCTACAAAATCAAATCCAAAATGATTAACAATATGGAAAAAAACATACGTATCGATAATTATCTTAAATGTAAACAGACTAAATGCTCCAACTGAAAGACATAGACTGGCTGAATGGATATGAAAACAAGACTTTGTATATACCACCTACAAGAGACTCACTTCAGATCTAGGAACACATACAGACTGAAAGTGACGGGTTGGAAAAAGGTATTCCACAAAAATGGAAATCAAAAGAAAGCTGGAGTAGCAATACTTATATCAGACAAAAAAGACTTTAAAATAAAGACTATTACATGAGACAAAGAAGGACACTGCATAATGATCAAGGGATCAATCCAAGAAGAAGATATAACAATTGTAAATAATAGGAGCAACCAACATAGGAGCACCTCAATATACAAAGCAAATATTAATAGACATAAAAGGAGAAATTGACAGTAACACAATAATAGTAGGGGACTTTAACACCCCACTTACATCAATGGACAGATCATCCAGACAGAAAATCAATACGGAAACAAAGGCTTTAAATAACATATTAGACCAAATAGACTTATTGATACATATAGAGCATTGCATCCAAAAGCAGCAGAATACATATTCTTTTCAAGTGCACGTGGAACATTCTCCAGGATAGATAACATGCTAGGCCACAAACCAAGCCTCAGCAAATTTAAGAGAATTAAACTCATATCAAGCATCTTTTACAACCACAATGCTATGAGACTAGAAATCAACTACAAGGAAAAAACTGCAAAACCTAAAATTACATGGAGACTAAACAATATGCTACTGAACAACCAATGGATGACTCAAGAAATCAAAGAGGAAATTTACAAAAAATACCTAGAGACAAACGAGCACAAGACAATCCAAAACCTATGGATGCAGCAAAAGCAGTTCTAAGAAGGAAGCTTATAGTGATAAAATCTTACCTCAGGAAACAAGAAAAATCACAAATAAACAACCTAACCTTACACCTAAAGCAACTAGAGAAAGAAGAACAAACAAAATCCAAAGTTAGTAGAAGGAAAGAAATCATAAAGATCAGAGCAGAAATAAATGAAATAGAGACTAAAAAACAATAGAAAAGATCAATGAAACTAAAAGCTGGTTCTTTGAAAAAATAAACAAAATTGATAAACCTTTAGCCAGACTCGTCAAGAAAAAGAGGGAGGGGGCCCAAATCAATAAAAACAGAAATGAAAAAGAAGTTACAACCGACACCAGAGAAATACAAAGGATCATAAGCCAATAAAAGGAATAATCTAGAAGAAATGGGCAAATCTCTAAGAGAAAGGTACAATCTCCCAAGACTGAACCAGGAAGAAATAGAAAATATGAACAGACCAATTACCAATACTGAAATTGAATCCGTAATTTTAAAACTCCCAACAAGCAAAAATCCAGGACCAGATGGCTTCACAGGTGAATTCTACAAAACATTTAGAGAAGAGTTAATACCTGTCCTTCTGAAACTATTCCAAAAATTTCAGAAGAAGGAGCACTCCCAAACCCATTCTATGAGGCCGCCATCACCCTGATAACAAAACCAGGCAAAGATATCACAAAAAAGAAAATTACAATATTACTGATGAAGATAGATACAAAAATTCTTGACAAAATACTAGCAAGCTGAATCCAACAATACATTAAAAGGATCATACAAAATGATCAAGTGGGTTTATCCCAGGGATGCAAGGATTTTTCAATATCTGCAAATCAATCAATGTGATACACCACATTTACAAACTGAAGAATAAAAACCATATGATCATCTAGGTGCAAAAAAAGCTTTTGATAAGATTCAACATCCATTTATGATAAAAATTCTCCAGCAAGTGGGCATTGAGGGAACATATCTCAACATAATAAACATACTCAACATACTCAACAGTGAAAAGCTGAAAGCATTCCCTCTAAGATCAGGCACAAGACAGAGATGCTCACTCTTACCACTTTTATTCAGCATAGTTTTGGAAGTCCAAGCCACAATAATTAGAGAAGAAGAACGAATTAAAGGAATCTAAATTGGAAAGGAAGAAGTAAAACTGTCATTGTTTGTAGATGACATGATATTATACTTAGAAAATCCTAAAGGTGCCACCAGAAAACTACTAAAGCTCATCAATGAATTCAGTAAAGTTGCAGGATACAAAATTAATACACAGAAATTGCTTCCATTTCTATACACTAACAATGAAATATCAGGAAGAGAAATTAAGAAAATAATTTCATTTACCATAGCAACAAAAAGAATAAAATACCTAGGAATAAACCTACCTAAGGAGGCAAAATACCTGTACTCCAAAAACTGTAAAATGCTGCTGAAAGAAACTGAAGATGACACAAAAAGATGGAAAGATATATGGTGTTCTTGCATTGGAAGAACCAATATTGTTAAAATGACCATACTTCCCAAGGTAATCTACAGGTTTAATACAATCCCTATCAAATTACCAATGGCATTTTTCACAGAACTAGAACAAATAATTTAAAAATTTGTATGGAAACACAAGAGACCCCGAATATCCAAAACAATCTTGAGAACAGAGCTAGAAGAATCAGGCTCCCTGACTTCAGACTATATTACAAAGCTACAGTAACCAAAACAGTATGGTACTAGCACAAAAACAGACACATAGACTAATAGAACTGTATAGAAAGTCCAGAAATAAACCCACACACTGATGGTCAATTAATCTACAACGAAGGAGGCAAGAATATACAGTGGAGAAAAGACAGTCTCTTCAATAAGTGGTCTGGGAAAACTGGACAGCTACATGTAAAAGAATGAAAATAGAACATTCTCTAACATGATACACAGAAATAAACTCAAAACGGATTAAAGACCTAAATGTAAGGCCAGATACTATAAAACTCCTAGAGGAAAACATAGGCAGAACACTTTTTGACATAAATCGCAGCAATATTTTTTTGGATCTATTTCCTAGAGTAATGGAAACAAAAGCCAAAATAAACAGATGGGACCTAATTAAACTTAAAAGCTTTTGCACAGCAAACGAAACCATAAACAAAATGAAAAGACAACTTACTGAATGGGAGAAAATATTTGCAAATGATGTGACGACAAGGGATTAGTTTCCAAAATATTCAAATAGCTCATACAACTCTATAACAAAAAAAACAAATAGCCCAATCAAAAAATGGGCAGAAGAACTAAATAAACATTTCTCCAGAAAAGACAAACAGATGGCCAAGAGGCACATGGAAAGATACTTAACATTACTAATTATTAGAGAAATGCAAGTCAAAACTACAATGAGGTATCACCTCACATTGGTCAGAATGGCCTTCATCAAAAAGTCTACAAATAAATGCTGGAGAGGGTGTGGAGAAAAGAGAACCCTCCCACACTGTTGGTGGGAATGTAAATTGGTGTAGCTACTATGGAGAAGAGTCTGGAGATTCCTTAAAAAACTAAAGATAGAGTTACCATATGATCCAGCAATCCTACTCTTGGGCATATATCCAGAAAAGATGAAAACTCTAACTCGAAAAGATACATGCACACTAATTTTCATAGCTGCACTATTCACAATATCAAAGACATAGAAGCAAACTAAATGTCCATCGACAAATGAATGAATAAAGAAAATGTGGTGTGTGTGTATACATACATACAATGGAATATTACTCAGCCATAAAAAAAGAATGAAATAATGCCATTTGCAGCAACATGTATGGATCTAGAGATTATCATACTAAGTGAAGTAAGTGAGACAAAGAATGACAATATCATATCACTCATATGCGGAATCTGAAAAAGTGATACAAATGAACTTATTCACAAAACAGAAATAGACTCACAGACATGGAAAATAAATATGGTTACCAAAGGTGGGGGAGGGATAAATTAGGAGTTTGGGATTAACAGATACACACTACTATACATAAAATAGATAAATAGCAAGGGCTTACTGTATAGCACAGGGGACTATATTCAATATCTTATAAAACCTATAATGGAAAGGAATCTGAAAAGGAATATATATATGTACATATAACTGAGTCACTTTGCTGTTCACCTGAAACTAACACAACACTGTAATCAACTATACTTCAATGAAAAAAAAAGAATACTAGTGAATGTAGCAAAACAAACAGATAGCTTAGGGGGTGAAAATTACATATTGTTTTCCTGGCTTTAAGAAAAAATGTGTAGTCAAAAGTAAAATGCAAAGGATTTTAGTACTATATGTATAGTAAAGCACTAGATATATACCTGACAAAAAATAATTGGAAACAGTTAAAGTTTGGCGACAGATTTGCAACTTTCTTATACCCATAATAAAAAGAGGATTCCACTGGGGACTCAGTGGCACTTTGTGGCCAATCACAACACCAATAATCTAAGATAAAGATGCCAGTGATTTAAAAAAGTTTAACTTTTTATTATACAGTATTAGCATAGATTCAAATAAAGAGGTACTTAATTTTCAGCACAATGCACACAAAATTGTGAACCCAATGTTACAGAAAGCCTTTTTCCAGTGAGGAATGAATTAGGGCCACAGTGGATTTCCTGGAAGAAAATATTAGTAGAAGCTGAATAATTCCAAGAAGGTTTGCAACTCTTTAAGACCAAACACATTTTGGTTTGCACAACTTTTGAATTATTTGAGATCATTACCAGTAACACTGAAGTAATTTAAGAAACTGACATTTCTCTTCTGTTATTTATATACCTGATATATTACAATGACATAGGACTTTCTGAAAACTTTCAATCAATTTAGTCTTTGTCAAACTTGTAATCAATAAATCACTAGAATATGGGTCTGAACCTGGAATCTTAGATACAGGGTCTCAATAAAATATGGGAAAATATTAAGATCAAAAGAAATTCCACATAGATGGCACTTAAACCATCATGCCCTTCCATATGTTTTGCTGTTGTTTTCAATGACTCTTACTGAACTTGGAAATAAATAGATGTGGCCAAGTTTTTCCCATCAGTAAGATGGCAAGATGTTACTTAGCTTCAGGCATGAGATATGGATATTATTCAAGGGCCACTTGTAGTTAGTAATCTGCCCTTAATCACTCCCTAGATTAGTAATCTGCCCTGAATCACTCACTAGGAAAAACTAGTTACTCTTTGTTGTCACTCTTTAGAATGTTATCACTCCCCATGCATCATTGTCTCTGGACAACTCTCTAGGTTCTACCTTATAATTATGCTACAGTAGTTTCCCATAAATAATTTCATTCTAATTTCATAGTTTTTGTCATCATTATCTACTGTTTCCTGAATATTCTTCAAACTGGCAGATTAATTGTTTTATTCATCCTAAGCAATTATATCTATGAAATAATAGTTTGGATAGGCTAATAATCTTTCTGGTATAAATTTACATACATTATTAACTACTAAAATTGTAAAAATACTAATTCTATCAGCTTCCACTTTTAGTAATGTCAGAGTATATAACTTGGTCCAATATCTCACAAAAGACAAAAAGAAAATCAGGCAAAATGTTTTTTAAAAATTTATCTTGAAGGTAATATAGAGCCAACAAGATAATAAAGAACTACTGGTCCAGGATCTAGGAGAGGAAGATAGCTGGAGGTGAGACTGAAATTTAGGGCTACATTTCCCCTGGTATAATTTTCTAATTTTAGAATAAGCAACTGAGAGGCTGAGTGAACCCTTGACATTTTCATGAGGCTCTAGGAAGAAGATTTTAGTCCAGAGCTCCCCAAGGTGATGGATAGACACAGTGAATACTCCTGTTTTGGGATGAGTCCACAAAGGGATATATCCTAAGGAATAGGGTAAGCCAGAAATAGACAGATTCTTGTAGCTCAGCCTTGAATTATCTTAATCCTCGAAATAGAATTAAAGTAATATCAATTTATTAGAGTCTTTAGGCATCCAAGAATGCTTGTGCCCTCAGATATCTTGCAGAAGCTCTCAGATGCCTTTCTAGATGAACTAATATATCTTAGGTATCACATTATTTCTATAAACAATTCAAGGCTATAACTTTTAGTACATAATAAAAAAAAAGCTCCATGAGGAGCAAGAGAATATGAGAAAAATTTAGTAGAAACCACAGCAATAGAAATTAACCTTTAAGGGCTTCAGAAATAGGCATAACTAGATAAAGTCTTTAAAATAAATCGCTTCTCATGTTCAAGAAGATAAAAAACAGGTAAGAAGTTTGGCAGAGGAAGAAAAAACTGAATGAAATCTCTAAAACTGAAAATAAGAACTGAAATTAAGAATTCAGTGGATGGGTCTAATAGTAGAATATACACAATCTAAGAGAGATTTAATAACCTGGAATATCCTCAGTCAACCCTGTAAAAATGAAAGATAGAAAATACAGAAAAGATGGTAAGAGATATATAGGATACAGTGAGAAGGTGTAACATTTAAATGGAGTCATAAAAATAGAGGAGAGAAATAATAGGTCTGAAGTACAAAGAGAGGAGAGATATAATCAGACTGAAGCAAATTTTTAAGTGCTAATAGCTGAGAACTTTCTAAAACTGGAGAAAGACATCAAGCTATTTATTCAAGAATTACTACAAATCCCAGGAAGAATAACTGAAAACAATAAATCCACACTGAGGAACTAAATAATAAAACTGCTAAAACCCCAAAATGGGGAAACAAAACTAAACTAAACTAAAAGTCAGTTATAGAAACTATTACCTTTAAAAGAGTAATAATCAGACTTAAGCTGACTCCTCAGCAGAAGCAATGAACATCACCTAAAAATGGAATGGTATCTTTAAAGTGTTAAAACAACTGTCAACCTCATATCTTCTGAATCTGAGAGTGAAAAAAAATCTTTTCAGATTGACAAAATGAGATAATTTCCCAGAAGCAGACACATTAAAATAAATATTAAAGGATGTTCTTCAGGCAGAATGAAAAAGATCTCAGATGGAAGCTTAGAAATGTAGGTCATTAAGAGCAATGGAAAGGCTAAGGTAATAAGGAGTCTGACTCCATGTTTTGATATTTTGACTGCTAAAAGCTTTTAAGCTACACCCCCTCCCTCTTCCCTTTCTGCTCCATATCTGAACAGGCTAAGAAGAAAGGCTGGTTACTCCCTCCTTTGGTACCAGTAGGAGATTTAAACTGTTTAGGCCCCTTTACACACACAGGAACCCTCATTTTAGCCCACCCTCTAACCACCATAAAACCCCAAGCTAGTCTCCTTTTCCTACTCTCCCAAGCTTTTGAGACCAGCTTAGGAGATCTTCCCTGCTCTCCCCCCGGCAGCTTCATTAAGTAAGTAATAAACATTTTCATACCCTCTTTAAATGTGTGTGGTATCATCAGTACTGACAACTAAACAATATTTTTGGTGAGGAATTATTCTATTCTTGAAAACTGGCTATAAGAGCTAAATAAGTGAGTAAATAAGATTATTGGCTATGCAGGAGAGTCATAATAGGGTTTTATTGGTCTTATAATATATATATAAATAAAATTAACCAAATAATGGTATGTATGCTTAAAGGGAAGATAAATAAAATTAAATCAATCTAATTAAAATAAGGGCAAGTGAAATTTTATATATATATATATATATATATATATATATATTTTTTTTTTTTTTTTTTTTTGTTGTGGCCTCTCCCGTTGCGGAGCACAGGCTCCGGACGCACAGGCTCAGCGGCCATGGCTCACAGACCCAGCCGCTCCGCGGCATGTGGGATCTTCCCGGACCGGGGCACGAACCCGCGTCCCCTGCATCGGCAGGCGGGCTCTCAACCACTGCGCCACCAGGGAAGCCCCTGAAATTATATTTTAATGTCTTTGATCTACTTGCATTGGGTAGAATCTGAAAGAAGCAATTAATACTAGATTTTGATAAGCCAAGAATATATTCTATAGTCTGTAAGATAACTACTGAAAGAACAGTAAGAGTGTATAAACTTTTGGGGAAATAGAAGGAAAATGGAATTATTAAAATTTATCAATACAAATGAAGGTGAGAAAGAAGAGGAAAAGGACAAAGCAGACAGAACAAATAGAAAGCTCATAATAGAATGGTAGATTTAAATTCAAATAGAGCAGTAATTATATTAAATATAAATAGACTAAATATTCCAATTAAAAGATAAACATTATTAGACTGCATTAAAAACTATATTCTTTTTACGAGGGAGATAGCTAAAAATCTACTGACGAAAAATGATTGAAAGTAAAAAAAATAAAAAGCTTCTATTAAATAAAATTTGTGTAACTATAATATTAGATGAAATAGAACTTAAGGCAAAAAGTAAGAAGAATATTTTATGAAAATTCTGTATTTGTATCTAATAACATAGCCTTAAAATAAAGGCTACATAAAATTGACAGTAAAAAGGGATAGACAAACCCACAGTTATAGTGTAAGATTATAACACATTTCTCTTTATAATAAAAGCAAACAGAAAGTCAGTTAGGATACAGTGGAATAACAGGAGGAGTAAACTTGACCTAATTAACATGCATAACATAATACACACAAAAACTGAATAATGCACATTATTTTTAAGTACACCTGGAACATTTCAAAAATTTACTATGTTATGGACCACAAAGTAAGGTTCTACAAATTTCGAACAACTAAAATCATATAAAGTATATTCTAGGGTCACAGTGCAATTAATTTAGAAACCAGTATCAAATATTCTACTGGAATATCCCTGTTGATTTAGAAATTAAGAAAATATATGCTTAAGTAAATCGGGATTCAATGAAGAGAATATATTGAAGATTATAAAATAGTTTTAACTGAAGGCTAATAAAATTACTAAGTATCAAAATATGTAGGATACAGTTAGAGTCATGCTTAGAGAAAATTTAGAGCGTTTAAAAGCACATATTCAAAAATAAGAAAAGTTAAAAGTCAATGAGCTAGGCATCTGTCTCAAAAAGTTAAAAAACAACAAAATAACATCCAAAGAAAGTAGAGGGAAGGAAGAAATAAAATTAGTATAAATTATATAGAAAATAAATAATAGAGAAGATCAATAAAATTCAGATATTATTTCTTCTGGGACATTAGCAAAAATTTTAAAACCTCATATTGATACTAATGAGAAAAAAAGAAAAAGGCATGAAAAAATCATTATCAGCAAGAAAAAGGGGACATGGACATAGATTACATAGACCTGGAAAAGTTTACAATAGGGTAATAATGGACAACTTTTTGCCAATTTGAAAATGTTGAAGTAATGGAAATTTCTAACAATAAAACTTTCCAAAACTAAAACAAGAAGAAATTAAATCTTGAATAATCCTATTTTCTTTAATATAATTCTTTATCTTTAACAGTGAATTCAACCAAAAAATAAACAAATCCAAAGAAATCCAAGAAATAAATCCAAATTCTTCCAGAGAATAGAAAAAGGAACTATACCCTATCTTCTTTTACAAAACCAGAATAACTTTGATATTAAAACTTGACAAGGATATTAAGATAAAGGAAAATTACAGGCAATCATATTCATATCCATAGATGTAAAAATTTTAAACAAACTCAGCAAACGGAAACCAGTAACACATATTTACTAGTTTATCTAGAATTTGAGTTTGGTATAATATTAAAACAGTGATTAGTATAATTCATTACATTTGCATAAAAAAGAAAAAAATAATATGGTCTAAATAGATGGAAAAAAAGGCATTTGATAAGATTCAGCAACCATTCATATATAAGTAAAAACCCTTAGCAAAGTAAGGCCAGAAGGAAACTTTCATAATTCAATATTGGGTATGTATAAAAACAAATGAACAAAAACAAATTAAATAACAAAAAAAAATCCTATAGCAAAAAGTCATATTTAATAGTAAAATGCTGAAAGATTTTACTCTGAAATCTGGAATAGAACAAGAATGACAGCAGTCACTAATTTATCCAACATCGTACTAGAAGACAATGCATCAAGGCAAGAAGAAGAAATATAAGGAATAAGGAATAAAAATGAAGAAATAAAACTGTCATTTACACAAAAAGTATGCATACATAGAAAATGAAAAAAAAGTACAGATAAATTTTAAAATGTATATGTGAGTCAGGGAATGTTGCTGGATACAGGGTTAATAACCTTTTAAAAAATACATTTCTTTATACCAGCAACAAACATTTAAAAAACAAAACAAACTTTTAATTTACATATAAATTTCATCTATTTTATATGTAAGTATATTTAAATATCATTAAAAATATCAAATCCCTAGTAATAAAGTTAACTAAAGAAGATGAGCAAGATCTCTACAAAACAGAATAGAAAAAAGAAAGATATTATAAAATATTATTGAGAGAAATTAAAGAAGAGATGGAGAATATATCATGTATATCATGTATATATCAATTAATGGAGAATATATCATATTCATGGGCTGGACAACTCTATATTATAAATATGTCATTTTTCTCAGACTGATGTACAGATTCAATGCAACCCAAGCCAAAATAGTTATAGTGGTGTTTGTGGTGACTTGAAACCAACCATTTTGGGAGTATTTAACCAATGGAAATTGGTAAATAGTACAAATCAGAGATTTTTTTCCCCTAGAGAGCCAATTAACCAGGACACCACTGAGCTAACTCTAAAATTGATATAGAAAGAAAGAAAAAAAAAACCCAACCAAAACAGTTAAGACAAACTCGAAGAATAAAAATAAAGTGGAAAGACATGTTTTACCAGGTATCATGACTTACAGCGCAACAAGAATTAAGACAGTATAGTATTGGCAAGGGATAAACAAATAGAGCAATGGAACAGAATAGAGATCTCAGGCACAGATCCCTACATATTAGGCATGATTTATGAAAAGACGGCACTACAGAGCTGTGGAGAAAGAATAGTGTTTTCCATAAGTGGTGATGGAAAACAGTAGAAACTTTTACCCTATCTAACAGCTTATTCAAAAATTAAGTTCCAGGTGGATTATAGATTTAAATATGTCAGGCTAAATAACAAAGGTGCTAGAAAATAATATAGGAGTGTATTTTCATGACCTTAAGATAGGAAATACTTCTTAGAAGACAAAACTCACTTATTTTAACCAATTGAAAAGATTATATTAAAATTAAGAAATTCTCTTATTAAGGGACACCAACTAGTATATTACCAAACAAAAGAGTAGTATCCAGAATATATAAAGAAATCAATATGAAAAAGAAAAATGACCAAATAGAAGAAAAATGGGCAAGAGATTTGAACAGATACTTTATAAAAGAGGATATCCAAATGTCCAAAAAACATATGAAAAGTTGTTATTTTCATTAAGAATCAGGACCATGCAAATTAAAACTATAATGAAATATCACTACACATAAACACCAGCATGACTGAAATTTAAAAGACTGACAAACATTAATTAGGATGTGAAGCAAACATATTACAGAAATTGGTATAACTACTATGAAAGCAGTTTTCATCATCACCAGATTCATCGTCATCATCATCTTGTAAAGTTGAATTAATACATAGCTTATGACTCAACAATTCTATTCTTTTACTACATGTCCTACAGAAATGTGTGCATATACATCCCAAGAGACGTGTACAGGAATGTTCAAAGCAGTATTACTGTTAATAGTTGAAAACTGGAAGTAGTAAAAATATCTACCAACAATAGAATAAATAAATAAATAATGGTATATTCAGCAATATTATACTGTGCAGCAATGAAAATGAAGAAACTAGAGCTACATGCAACATCATGGATGAATCTCATAAGCAAAAAAACAAATCAGCCGGGCACAAACAATACACAGTGCATAGTTCCATTTACAAAGAATTAAAATCATCATCAAAACTAACTTGATGGTGTTGAGGAGTGCATCTTAATATAGAAAAACTAAGGAAGAGCACACAACCTAGTACAATGACAGTCAAAACAGTGGTTCTTTGTGGGGCAGCAGAGGATAGTGACTGGAAGAGAAACACAGAGTTTCCATGGTGATGACAATGTTCTTTTTCTTGACTTGGTGGTAGTTACACGCGTGTTTGTTTTCTGATAAATCATTAAACTCTATATCTTGTTTTATGCACATTTCTGTATATATGTTTTGTTTCCCAATTTTAAGGGGTAAGGGTAAGCTGAGACGAAGTGAGAGAGTGGGATAGACATATATACATTACTAAATGTAAAATAGATAGCTAGTGGGAAGCAGCCACATAGCACAGGGAGATCAGCTCAGTGCTTTGTGACCACCTAGAGGGGTGGGATATGGAGGGTGGGAGGGAGACACAAGAGGGAGGAGATATGGGGATATACGTATACATATAGCTGATTCACTTTGTTATAAAGCAGAAACTAACACACCATTGTAAAGCAATTATACTCCAATAAAAAAAAATAAATAAATAAGATGGCATAGAACAAGTCAGGAAGAGAGGTCTCACCAGAAATCAACCCTGATATCACCTTGATCTTGGACTTCAAGTCTCCAGAAACGTAAGAAAATAAATTTGTTATATATATTAAAAAAAGAAATATTCATCCCTGTAGCATCTAAAATCATCTCGTGTATCATATGAATCCTATTCTTTGAAAGCAGTCAACATATTTTAGTTGACTCACTCCTTTTTATTTATTTTCTGTAACTGGAATTACTTATATATAGAAAGTACCCAATAAATACTGAAATAAACATATTACTTTTAAAATTAAAAGCAACTCATTTATGAATCACTTAAAATTATCTCACCTACTACCATTGGTAATTTGGGAAGCCTTACACCAGGGTTAGACTACCTCTGTTTTAATTTGTCTGTTCTCCCAACTTTATTCTTATCAAGGACCAGACTCATGAAGTGCTGCAACCAAAAATGAGCCTGTTCCTATTGGTCCAGGGATCTGGCCCCTTGACTTAAGACTCACAGTGAAAGACCATCCTCACTACCTCTAAATTTTGTCTCTAACTCTGCTCCAAAGACCTCAGCCAGGTCTGTAACCTGTTCCCACAAGTAGAGAGGGGAGATCACAAACAAACCCAACAGGCAGGAGGAAATGATTTAAGACATTGTCTTTGAAAGTTGATTAGCATTACTTTCAGTTTGTTTTCCATAACAAAAGAACCACATTTCTAGTTTTGGGGTAGTTCCAGAGAGCACTGCATAACGATGATTTGGAAATTCCAAGTTACTTGAAGAAAACTTTGAAAAACCAACTAAGGTCAAGTTATTGTAATAGCACAAATGCTTATATTCACCCTATATCCCACTGACGTTTGCTTGCTTTGTTTCTTAGAATAGCCATCCAAACCAATTTGCTCAATTTCAAGGCTGTGTCTTGACTTAGTTGCTTTACATGAGTTCTTGAAATGGATTGACACTTAACAGTAGATTTATTCTGCATGCTACCATTCATCTACCACCTCGATAGGATCTTCTCCTAGTCACCAAAGATAGTTTTTTGGGACAGGTAAATAGCCATTCTTGAACTGATTTTCCCTTTCTCTCTGTCTCTGTCTCTGTGTCTCTGTCTCTCTCCCCCCCACACACACACATTCACACAAAGAGACTATCATTTACAACTACAAAACTAACAAGATACTATTTTCTTTAGCATACAAATCAGGTACCTAGAAAACATATCTAAAAGTAACTCGAAAAGTGAGCACCCCAATTGTGTCACTTGTCTAGACAACAATTCAATATTTTTATGCCAACTTATAATTTACTAATTGACTAATATACACCCAGTACTATTAAGTAATTTTGAGGATTAGAAAAATATAAAATATATTCCATGGCTTCAGTGCATTTACAACCTTCACAAGAGGGAGACACCAACACAAAGATAATGTCCTATAATTATGTAATACATTTTATAGTGCAGACTACATGTGTTATACTATCATGGTTAATTAAAATATTGGCAATATTTTCCCCATTCCTCAGAAAGAGGCATTATTATTTTCCTTATTCTATAGGCAAGGGTTAGGGAATTTAAGTAATTTGCCAGGTACTAGATAGTGTACAGCAAAGCCAAGACTGAAACCAGATCTTCTGAGGGCAAACATCATGTTTTCCAATGTTCTCTCTTACAAGAGTTGGCACAGTGTTGAACACATAATAGGTACACAGTAACTGGTTGAAGATTTTAAAACACTTAAAACATTCACTTTGAAATAAGAGCAAACAAAATCTATATAGGGCAGGCTGATTTGTGTGATTGACTAGATATAGAGAGTATGTATTACTGTCATAGTGTGGGTTCCCCTCTAAGCAGAGCCTGAGACAAGGACTTGGATGAAGGAGATGAGTTCAGGAAGCAAGAGTGAGGGAACAGGGAGAGTGATAGATGAGAAGGAAGAAAGACCAATATAAAGACCAATATAAAATGCACAGCTGTGGAAACTAGGGACTTGATTTGCCAGACCACCTGAAAATTCTTCAGAATGCCTCAAACATGGGAGGCTGATACATTCATAGACTTTTTGTCCTCTGGCTGAGGGTCCTCCCAGGAACAGTAAAGGTCTGCACGTCCTGGTTTTCAGGCTAGCTAGAGGGCTCCCAGATGGAGAGCAGCCTGAGGCAGAAGGCAGAAGGCAAGCACTTGAACTGAACAGTCTATTCCAATTGCAGCAGAAATCAGACGTGGGATGGGATATGATGTACAAGAGGTATGTGCTACAGTTACGCATATTGAATTACTAAAGATTTTAAGAATATCTTGCAAGAGCATGGAAAAACAATGGTTCTACCTCTTGATATCCAACATAGCATTGACTCGTTTTGCTGTTTGTCAAAATATTTGACTGATTTTGATGAAATTTACTAAAAGACACTCCACCAAAGTTTAATTTGTGGCTTAATTTGAAACAAAATGGAAGCCAATCCACTTAACAGTTGGGACTCTTTCTCAAATTTGAATACACTTGAATAAATTTTAATGAAATCTGCTATAAGTGTACACTCATTCATTTAATGTTTACAGAACACTTGTTCTAAGACAGAGGGTATCTACAAATGCTAAATCTAACATCAATCCTACGCTCCATTAGTTTAGTGTCATTTGAATTCATCACATCATGAGTCACTGTTGGGCATTACTGATTCCATAGAAACTGGCAAAGGTAGAACACAGGATTGGGCCAGATGCTTAGAGGTCAGATCCAGCTGTAGGGTTTGGGGAGGCTACCAGAGAAGAGAGCCTCTGGAGAGAATAGTAACAAGTAATAGATGATGGACGTACAATACAAAACATCAGGGATGACATAAGGAGTTAGAAGCCTTGCATCTAATTATGCAGAACAACATGCTAAAAATGGCAGGCAGGCAGTGGTTAGGTATCAGCAGGTAGCAGGTCTGGAGGCTGGGCTGGTTAGCAAGACTCAGGCACAAGGATCAAGAACACTTTTAAACCCATACCAACATTTCAAGTTGTTGGAAGCTGTATCACAGAGACAAAAATCTCAGTGTATTTCTCTGATAAGCTATATGTCCATGATGGGTTGGCTGGGATCGCCACTCCATGTCCTCACTCCAGGATCAGGCTGAAAGAACAGCCACCATCTGGGGAATTACCAGATGCCATGATAGGAGGGAAGAGAAGTGGGATGAATTATACACCAGGCCTCATCCTTCAGTCTGAAAGTGACTTACACTACTTCTGCCCACATTCAATGGGCCAAAGTGAGTCATATGGCCAAATCTAACCTCCAAGGGACTGGGGAAATTGTATGTCTTTATGAGTTGTTTATGAAAAGATGGAAGATTACCACACAAGTTTTACTCCTGGATAAGTAATGGGTGAGTGGATATATATACATATGCGATAAATACAAATTTCAATCAGCAGAAACATAATGTTGAGATAGGTTCTGAATGTGTTCCAAACCAAAATGTGTTCCTCAGTGGTGTCTTTTTCACAGTCCCCTTGTCTCTCTTTTAAAGACCATGCACTTTACAAGTTCACTCTATATTCAGAAAGTACCAGACCCAACCTAAAACATCATCCTAGAATTTGTCAACTGTAAGTTAGCCTATCTGCAAGGAACAGATATGTTCCTTGAATGGAAAGGAACAGGGAGACTTAGTATTTTCAGTACTTAGCTGGTGGGACTGGTGGGAAGGAGCCTAGACAGGTTTGGGGGCTGAACACAAACCAAGTGACCATATTGAAAGGGATAGTCCTAAAAGGTTTTTCTCTTCTGATTCTTCCACTGTTTAGCAGTTTCAAATATGTAGTCCTTAATTCTTAGGGCAGAGAAGTCAAGGAAATTTTAAGCCTTAGGCTCATAAATACTTAGGCCTGGCTATGATCACAAGAGGAAAAAATATTAAATTCAGAATGTTTCATCTCTTTATTCTCATTCTATTCTACACCCTTATATATTTTAAAATACTTAAAAAAAACCCCAACTCCAAAGGTAAAATAAAGCAGAATTGGGGCTGCAGAAAAACAATCCATGGCTTATCGGATGGCTTTTTTCTAGACCTACTGCTTCTTGTTGACTTTGGGCAGCTTTGGCTACACTTCCCCTAAAAGATGTAAATGATAAATATGTTTTTTAGAATCTCCAGGTATAGATCCAGAAGGGATTTTTCTGTTTGTTAAAATACTGACATGTTGATCGCTTCCCAGTCCTTACAGAAATGGGACATGAAATGGGTTTACGCCTATCAATGCCTGTGTCTCTCTGTGAACCTTGTTTTTATCATGCTTTCTGGACCTACAAACTGTCAAGCCCCACAGATTCTTCTCTGTTTATATCCTTCTTAATCTTTTCCCCCCAGCTTTTAGTATGGTTCAACATATCCTTGCTTCTTAAAACTTTCTGTTTATTTGGCTTCTATGGCAATGTGTAATCAGGTTTGTTTTCTCCTTCTCTGTCTTTATCAATGGCTTTTCTTTTCTTATCCCGATTATCGAAAAGCGTAAACATTCTTTGAGGTTATGTTCTAAGTGATCTCTTCTTTCCCTACATTTTCTCTCTGGACCACATCATCTCTCCCAAGGCTTCAAATATGACCTCTATGTAAAAGACACTGAAATTGATATCATTAATCTTGACCTCTCTCCAGAGCATGAGACACATCTACCCACCTTTGAGTATGTCATAATACACTTAGAAAAACAGTAGCAAGTTCCCAGGACAAAACCCTCTGTATTCAACAAATTCCAAACTCCACTTCTTACCCTAAAATTTAATACCTCTGTGATCCTACCCCAATCGAATTTCCAACCAATTACTGTTTTATTCCACATCAAGAATCCTATACAGGGTGCTCCAATGAAACAGAACTCCTCACTGTTCTCCTTAAAATTCCAATTCCCTTTTCTTACACTCTTCACCCATGTTCCTGCTAGCTCCTCTACTGAGCATGCTCAGCTGACTTCCATGCCCTTTGCACGCTTTAATGGGAAGGTTTTAAAAGATGATTCACAAACTTCAAAACTAGAAAAAAGGCAAATGATATGTTTGCATATCTTGATAAGGAAAGTTACAATAACTTAAAAGGAAGTCACCTGCAGTGGTCAGAAATGTATTTTACTCTGTTCACTTAAGTTCAGAACGCTGGCAAAATGTCGAGCCTGTTCATAACAAAACTTTCCCCTCCTTGACATTTATATCTCTTGCACTCTACTTGCTTTTCCAGAGAAGTAATTTTCCTTCTTCATTTTGAAATTCCCTCATATGCTCACCTCCTGCTCAGCCTTTCTACACTATTTCCCAGAAAATAATCAACCTTTCTTTCTGTCTCTCTTTCCAAGGGGTTAGTAGGAGGCTGTTGCTTCTGTCCCACTCTTCTCGTGTGACAGTTTCTTTTCCTGCTTTCCTCTCTGCCTCCCTCCTCTCTAATCTCATTCATCATTTGATTCTATACAGAAAACACTGTCACACATCAGTAGTCATCTGTAGCAACCATTTTCAATTTTATTTCCCTACGTTGTTTTTCTCTAGCTTACTTTTAAACAAATGCATTGACATAACAATCTGATTAGATGTCAAAGGCATCCTCTACTATAATGTACATATGTACACACACACACACACTTTCTGTTTAGAACTTTTAAGTTACTACCTACTTGTAGACTCACATTTTTACTTTTGATCTGCTCTCCCCAGATTAGCCAATTCATGACCTGTGAAACCACTCTGAGCAGGGTTGCCAGAGGAAGTCATCTTCATCTCATCGTTGTGCCTCAGGACAAAAATCAGAGTGATTGTGAAAGGGCCAAAGGTCCAGGATGTGGAAAAGTTTTCACTGCAGCAATGTCTCCAAAGAAGAGAATAGGTTGATAATGCCACCTCAAGTTTTTATTCTTTTGTTGATTTCCTTTTGGACCTGTCAAATGAGGTGCTGAGATGAGCCCTCTCCTTCCTAGAGCTCAACAATCAAAGTGAAGGTGCCACAAACACCCCCAGGATAAAGGAGATAAAGCCCAATGAGAACAAAGTAAGGAGGAAAGAACTGCAGTGCTTATGGAATCCATTACTGGATATGGCCCAACTTGGACAATGAACCGTAGCTTTATCCCTACAATAGCAGCCTCCTTTTTCTAACCTCTGGGTGATGAAAGGCTTCAAGCCCAGATTTCTGCAAAATGAGTAAACAAGGCTGACTGCACTCACATTGACTTGTTTTACACCTGTGTTTATGAGTTAGAATAGGTGTGCAACAAACCATGAATCATGGGCTCTAATTATAATAAAATGTTATCATCCACATCTCCACAAAGTGGAGGACGGGGTTAATAATACATTAGGGTGTGGCAGAAAACAGGAACTGGAGAGTCAGGCAGTTCTAGATTTTTACCGTACACTTGCCACCTAAGAGCTTAATAACCTTAGACAAGTTAATTTAACATCTCTGATCTTCAGTTTCCTCATTTAGAAAAACCAGAAGTAAGAATGCATATTTCATATGATATTCATGAGGTTGAAATGAGGTGACATAAATGCAAGCACCTGGTGCAATGCAAGGAACATGGTGTTGCTCACAAGCTGTCTCCCCTCCTCTCTAAACTTGCCCTCTATCGCCCTCTACGTTGTACTATTTCTATCACGTGTAGGGAACCAGGGTGGGTAGCCATCCTCCTCACAAGGATCTGGTAAGGATTATAGAGATAACATAAGTATCCAGCACAGGGCTTGGTCCTGATCACGCGGTAAATATTTGTTCTTGTTCTCCTTCAAACTGTGAGCTAATTTTGGCCAAGATCCTCTGGGAAAATACATGATAAAGGCCTTTAGAATTTGTCTATACATCCAATTTCTTCTGTCGGAAAGCAGTATGTCATCTTGGAGGCTATTCTCATTCATCCTCCTCATCTAATACCTAATAACTGCCCCAAATTTAGAAAACTAAAAGTTGGTGATGATCCTCTAGTCACTTGCTATTCAAAGTATGTTCTGTGGAACCACAGCATCAGCATAATTTGGGAAGTTGTTAGAAATGCAGGCTCTTGGCCCCACCCCAAACCTGTTGAAATAGAATCTGCATTTTAACAGCATCCTTGAGTATATGCACATTAAAGTTTGAGATGCATCACTCTAGCCAAAACTCTAACACCTATAAAAAACTTAAAACAAGCCAAATGCCTCTTATGTAACTGTAAAATGAAAAAGTTCATATATTAGAACTGAGTAGACAAAATCTACTTTCTTGCTTTAATATCTCCTTTGTAACAAGAGTGAATCCTGCTGACACTAATGAATTGTAAAAGTGTTGGTACATTTAGGAGAGGAGGTGATACGGGATGGTGGTGGTTGCGATCACAGGCTTGGCTGTCATGGAGATATGAATTTAAATCCTAGTTCCACTATTGATTAGCTGTGTGAATTGGGGCAGTTCCTCGTCTACAATATGGAATTGACAATAATACCTACAGGTCTTTGTGGAAATTAAATAAAATTATGATTATAAAGTACCTAGCATACAGTAAGCACTCAGAGAGGGCAGAGGCAGTATCTATGAAATGATGTGAAGGGAAGGGCTTTCAAATATTCAGAATTCAAAACATGGATCTAATTTAACTACTGTGTTGCTCCACTGCTGATGTACAGAGGACCTCCATTTAGGGAGAATATGATCAGGACCTCCAGCCTTCATAGGAGAGTGAAATTCTTGCACAGGGGTCTCCCCTGATTCAACAGGAGAAAGCACCTACGGTGACAGCTCTGCTGTCACTCGTTGTTAAAGGAGGAACTGACAACTGGCTTCTGAAAATTCATCCAAACCCTGTTAAAAGACTGAGTTATGTTATTTTCATTTATTCTTCAAAGTATTCTAAATTTTATACTTGATTTAAATTTTATCTTCAGAAAATTGTATAAGGCCTGATTATCTCACCTTGCTGCTTGTACCCCCCGTATATATATGCTCAATTATTCTTCCATATCAACTCCCCCCAAGGGTTGATGTAAGAGAGAACCACATGACTAGCATCTATTAAGTTGATCAGTGCTAAAGTTGAACCAATAAATTGTTGTCTCTGCATAAAATACACATACTTCATCAGGTAATATTAATTACATAACTAATCATACCTACTTTTTTGAATTGGTTTGCAAAGAATGTCTGTGTTAAATAATTCACAGTAGCATTATTAGCTCAGATGTTTTGTGTATTTGCTGTAAAATTCTAGTGACAGACATCCAGTAGATTTGAATAAATAGAGGTACTATATTATTGGATAAGACTCAATACTATAAAAAATAATAGATAATCTTCAAATTATTCTGAAAAGTTAATGATATACAATTAAGTTTCTGGGGGATATTTTTGAAAGTTCATTTAAAAATAAAGAATGTCCAGAAAAAAGTTTTTAAAATGATTACAGGGGTTTCTTTTTTTGAAACAATATATTATATAATGACAATACTTGAAAGAGTATGATATTAGTGTCAGAATTTGCTCAATAAAATTCAAGAAGCAGATTTGAGTATATTTAAGAAATTAGTGTATCAATAAGGTATAATTGCTAATTGATAGATAAGAGGATCACTCAATATCATTTATTTCCATTTAAGAAAATAAGTTATCATTTTTTCTCTTAAATGGAGAAAAAAATAGTTAGATTCCCTACCTCACACCTTACACAAAAGTAACTCCTAGGTGGACTGAAGATTTAAATGTTAAATATAAAAATATGCTGGTACTTTAAAACGTAGATAAATTCCTACATATAGTCTTCAGGTGTGGGAAAATGGTCTAACCATAATACCATTAGGGAAAATATAAAGAAAAATATTGACATGCTTTACTACATTAACATATAAAACTTTCTGACTTAGAAAAAGTACAGTGAAACAGTTAAAAAGCAATGTTAAATTAAGAAAAAAATACTAAAACCACCCACATAGACAAAGGATTACTAGCCATATATAAAGTAGTTTAGAAAAAAGATGAACTACCTGATAGAAAAATGTCTAATAATAGGCAATTCACAAAATATAAAATGCCTAATAAACACATTTTAAAAGGTTCTATCTCACTAATAATCAAAGAAATATAGATAAAACAAGACCTTAAAAAAAAAAGCTTTTCAGACTGTCATTGAGAATTGTGGGAAGAAAAAGAGAAAAAAATATAAAGAAGAAAATGAAAAAGTTATTAATGAACTAATCCTACTACTAAAAATGCCTACTCATGAATATAGGTTCAAAAATCATAAATTAAAATACTACATTCACTCTTTTTTAGACAATTTAAATAATTTATACTTTCCTTGGATATTATCTTTTCATTAAATATTTAAAATAAAAATTGTATTATATATATTTAAGGTGTATGTGATGATTTGATATACATATACACAGTGAAATGACTACTACAGTCAAGCTAATTAACATACCATCCCCTCCCATAGTTACAACTTTTGTGTGTGCTACGTGTGCCTAAAATCTACTCTTAGCAGTACTGTTCAATACAGCATTATCACGTATAGCCATCATGCCTGCATATTCAATTTCTAGACTTATTCGTTTATTCATCCTACATAACTGCAAATTTAAACCCTTTGACCATCATCTCCCATTTACCCCACCCCCAGCCCCTGGTAACTAACATGCTACTCTCTGCTTCTATGAGTTTGACTCTTTTTTTTTTAAGATTCCACATGTATATACACAGTACTTGTCTTTTTCTGTCTGGCTTCTTTCATTTAGCATAATATCCTCTAGGTTCATTTATGTTGTCACAAATGACAGTATTTCCTTCTTTCTCATGGCTGAACAATATTCCAGTGTGTATATGCGTGTGTGTGCGTGTGCACGCACATGTGTGCATGTGTATCACATCTTCTTTATCCATTGATGGACACTAGCTTGTTTCCACATCTTGGCATGTGAATAATGCTGCAAAGAACATATGAGTGCAGATAATCTCTTCAAGACAGTGATTTCATTTCCTTTGGATATATACCCAGCAGTGGGATTGATGGATCATATGGTAGTTCTATTTTTAATTTTTTGAGAGGCCTCCACATTGTTTCCCATAATAGCTGTACAAATTTACATTCCCACCAACAGTGTACAAGGGTTCCTTTTCCCCACAACCTCACCAACACTTGTTAACATTTGTGTTTATGATAATTGTCATTCTAACAGGTATGAGCTAATATCTCATTGTGGTTTTGGTTTGCATTTCCCTGATGATTGTTATGTTGAACACACTTACATGTACCTGTTGGCCATCTGTATGTCATCTTTTGAGGAATGTCTGTTCAAGTCCCTGGAGTATGCTTTTAAATGGGGTTATTTGTTTTCTTGCTATTGAGTTGTTTGAGTTTCTTATATTTTGGATATTAACCCCTTATCAGATATATGATTTGCAAATATTTTCCCATTCTGTAGGTTGTCTCTTCACTCTTGATTGTTTCCTTTTCTGTGCAGAAGCTTTTTAGTTTGATGCAATCCTTTCTGACTATTTTGCTTTTGTTGCCTGTGCTTTTGTGGTCATATCCAAAAAAAGCATTGCACAGACCAATGTCAAGAAGATTTTTCTCTATGTTTTCTCCTAATAGTTTTATGGGTTCAGGTATTACATTGGAATCTTTAATTCATTTTCAATTGATTTTTAAATGTGGAGTGAGATAAGGGTTCAATTTCATTCTTCTGTGTGTGGAAAACCAGTTTTTCCAACACAATTTATTGAAGAGATTGTCCTTTCCCCATTGTATATTCTTGGCAACTTTGTCTAAGACCAATTGACCATAAATGCATGAATTTATTTCTGGGCTTTCTTTTTTATTTTTTTATTTATTTTATTTTATTTTTGGCTGTGTTGGGTCTTCATTGCTGTGCACGGGCTTTCTCTAGTTGCGGTGAGCAGGGGCTACTCTTTGTTGCAGTATGCGGGCTTCTCATTGCTGTGGCTTCTCTTGTTGCAGAGCATGGGCTCTAGGTGCACGGGCCTCAGTAGTTGTGGCTCGCAGGCTTGGTTACTCCGTGGCATGTGGGATCTTCCTAGACCAGGGCTCGAATCTGTGTCCCTTGCATTAGCAGGTGGATTCCTAACCACTGTGTCACCAGGGAAGCCCTATTTCTGGGATTTCTATTCTGTTCTATTGATCAATATGTCTGTTTTTATGCCAGTGCCATGCTGCTTTGGTTACTATAGCTTTGTAGTATGTTTTGAAATCAGGTAATGTGATGACTCCAATTTTGTTTTGTTTTTGCTTGTGTTTGCTCAAGATTGCTTGAGCTATTAATAGTCTTTTTGGCTCTGTATGAATTGTAGGATTGTTTTTTCTATTCCATAACAAATGTCATTGGAATTTTGATAGAGATTGCATTGAATATGTAGACCACTTTGGGTAAAATTTTCATTTTTATTAATATAGAATTGCAGACTATATAATTTTAATTTCCAAATTTTTATTTTATAATTATAGCTCCTTTCCCACTTATATATCTATTTGTGTTTTATCAATTATTTTTCCTTAATCAGCATAGACTCGTTTATTTTATTGCCCCTTTCAAAGAATGTACTTCAGGATTATAAACTCAACCAATTTTTCGCCTTTCTACTTCAATAATTTCTGTTTTATTCTTCATTAATACCTGTTCTTTTTCATGCTTCTGTGGTTGCTTTTAAAATTCTTCATTCAAATGCTTAATTCATTTATTAATCCTTCTTTAATAAAAGCACTTAAATTTATGAATTTTCCTCTGTATGAGTTTGTAGCTGCATCTCATAAAATTTGAAATATATTAATTTCATTAATCCTGGAAGTTTTTAGCTTTTCTTTGTCAAATATTTTTTTTAAGTAGATTGTTTAGTTTTCTTGTGGTTTGATTTTGCTTACATTTTTTATATTTGGATTTATTGCATCATTCTCAAAGAATAAGTATTCATAATATTTCAGCATTTATTTAAGCCTTCTTTGCATCCTAGGATATAAACAACTTTTGTAACTTTCTCTTGATGTCTGAAAAATAGGTATTCTCTGTTAGTAGAGTATGAAGTTCCATACATATTTAAACAAGGTTATCAGTGATAGTTTTATCTCCTTTGTACAGAAATTCCCCTACGTATGAACAAGTTCCATTCCGAGAGTGTGTTCCTAAGTCCAATTTATTCTTAAGTCCAACAAAGTTAGCCTAGGTACCCAACTAACACAATCGGCTGTATAGTACTGTATTGTAATAGATTTATAATACGTCCCACACGAATAATACATAAAAAACAAACACAAAAAATAAAGAAAACATTTTTAATCTTACAGTACAGTACCTTGAAAAGTACAGTAGTACAGTACAACAGCTGGCATACAGGAGCTGGCATCTAGTGAACAGGAAGGAAGAGTTACTGACTGGAGCGGGAAGGGGAGGTGGGGGCTGGTAAAGCTGAAGGACCATCAGCAATTGGAGAAGAAGGGCAAGCTGCAATTTCACTCACGCCTGACATTGATAGCACAGGTTCTGGTTCCTTGCTGGATTCAATTCTATCTATAAAGATACTGTACTACTGTAAAGTACACAAAAGCACAACCACATGTAGAGGATGCACGCATGTGACAATGTATGCCAGGCACGTGAACTAACTTACGTGATTGGACATGCAAACTCACATTCACATCTTTGAAAGTTCACAACTTGAAGGTTCATATGTAGGGGACTTACTGTATTTTATTTTGAGACTTATCAAAGTCTCAAAAAGTTCTACTAAAGCCTTCTACTATGATTGTGATTTTTTAAACGTGGAACTTCTAAGTTTACTGATTTATGTATTTTAATATTATGTTAGTGAGTGCACAAAGGTATCACTGCTACAGTTTCTCTCTGGATCTTGCATTTTATCAATGTAAAATATGTCTTTTTCGTTGATATTTTGTCTGATATTACTACCCCTGTTTTTCCATTTTTCAGATTTTTCTTTGCCCTTCTTTTCATTTATATCTCTTCTATATATTTCTACATTACGTATGTCTCTTAAACATCAAGTAGTTTGATTATATTTTGAGACCCAATCTGAAAATATTTGTTGTTTAATGGTGGAGTTTAACCCAGACTTGTTGTAATAACTGGTAGCATTTGGTCTAGCTTCTATCATCTTATTTTGTATTTTTTATGATGACTCCTTTACATAGCTTTAACATATTGCTCAGATTTGGGTGAAATGATCTTTAAATTTAGATTATAATAATTATTAATTTTTGATATTTGTGTTACATTTCAAAACCATATTAATAACAAATCATTTATTCACTATTAATTGAGCACCTACTATGTATCACATAGGTAGGGCAAATTCTGCACTAAACAAAACAGGGTCCTTGTTTTCTGGGAACTTTTCTTAGAGGTGAAAAGAAACAATAGACAAACAAATATACAGGAAACAGTTCAGCCAGTGGTAACTGCGACATAGAGAATTAAAGAAGGGTTACATACTTCAAATTGGGAGGTTATGCAAGGTCTCTCTAAAAGGCTGAGCTTGATTTGATGAGAAAGAGTCAGTAGTGTAAAGATCAGTAATGATTGTCCTGAGACTGGGGAGAGAAAAGCCCTAGTGCAAAGACCCTGAGGTGGGAAACAGTTGGTGAGTTTTAAAAACTGAAAGAAGCTGGTGCCTATTAAGAGAGTAAGAAAGTGATAAAAGGTGGCAGTTACCAGATAAAGTAGGACTTCATAAACCACAAGGAGTATGGATTATATTTTAAGTGTAATGCAAAGCTGTTGGTGGGTTTTAAATTGCGGGGTTTGTTTCTGTATCTGTTTTTGGTTTTGCTGTGGGGAAGAAGTAACATAGTCCAATTTTCTATTGTAAAAGGTAGCTCTTCTGCTGTTCCGGAATCTATTCAAGGAGAAACAAGAGCATCAGCAGGACAGGTGATGGAGATGGAGAGACGTCACCAGATTCAGAGCATGTTTTGGATATTGAGATCACAAGACCTGCTGATAGTTTGAATTTAGGGTGAGTGAGTGGTGAGAACAAGAGGAGAATTAAATATAATACTTAGGTTTTTATTTTTAGCACTTGGGTAGATAGTGGTGTGTGTTTACCGAAAAGGAAATGCCTCTGGGAGGGACAGGTTTGATAGACAGTGGAAGAATTATCAGTTCTGTTTTGGCTACTTAAAATTTGACATTCCCATTGAGTACTCATGGATGATGTCCAATAGTCAGTTGGGTATATAAGTTTAGCGTTCTGGAGAAATTTGAAAGTAGCAATAGAGACAGGGTTCATTGTGTATAACTGAAGAGAGAAGGTACCTAAGCCAAAGCCCTGGAGCACTCCAACAGCAGGAGGTTATGCAATTCTATTTGCAGGATATAACATAAACTCCAAGTTTCTGGTCTGTTGGTCAATCTTTTCCACCTTTCTAGGTCTGAAACAGTTTTTTTCCTCCTAATTTACATTTCTTTGTTTATTTCAATAGGAATTTGGAAAGGAGGAGCATTAAATACTTAGGTCTAAATAATCAACTTGAACTGGAAATCAACTGTAGAACAGTTAATTCTTCAGACTTAGGAAGTCATATGAATGATTGCTATCCATACAATAATTGTACTAAATTGAAAGTTTCTTGAAGAAAAGAGGGGTTTTTTTGGCCTACTATCTATATAATTCAACTCTGTTGAATCTTTCAACAGAACATCCAAGGACAAGGAGGTCTTTAGAGCATAGTGGTCTGGTTCAACCAACTACTAGTTGAGTGACTATGAGCTACTTATCTAACTTCTTCTCTTCCTTAATAAGACAGTAATTATGGTCTAATATTACTGCTAATATTAGTAATGTTTAACATACTACTAGTAAAAATAATAGGAGCAGTAATCAGCATCTTTCTTCTTTGATGTAAAGCTTGAATACAACAATGTCTGCAAAGCATTTAGCATAGTGCCTGGCATAGAATAAGAGTTAGCAGATAGTGATTCTCAGAGCTCTGCCCTGGGCCCCAGCTATTCTGTCAGAGGCCCTTGAGGCCCTGTGCAACAGCAGAGTTGAAAAGGAGAGGGCAGGTGATGTGGTCAAAGAGGGAGCAGGGCCCAGATTACAAGGTGTCTTGTAAGCCAGAGTCAGGAATGTGGTTTTATCCTGTATGAGAGAAGAACTTATTAGAGATTTCTGAGAAGTGAAATAACCTGGTTTAGAGCCAGAAACAGTTTTGCTCACATTTATAGCCATAGCTTATAGATCAGTGCACTACACAGAGTGTTTAATAAACATATATAAATATATGTAGGAATATGCAATGCTAACTGATGTCAGTTTCACTTCTGCTTATGTTTTTGACCATCTTTCATGGAAGTTCCTATGCTGCATGATTAAATGTGGTATAAATGAGGTATTCTCCCACCTCAAACCACTCCTTGAGAGTGTCTCTACTCTTCTCACTACTACTGAACAAAATATACTACCTTGTTGGAGCTTAAAATTTCCACCAAAAGTAATACTTCCCAACAGAAATGTCCATCTTTTAGATAATTATCAGTATTTTGGCATTACCTAATTCGTTACTTAGCAAACCTTTTCCTCATTAAATTTTCCTTAATAAAAGATCTGATCATTTCTTAGTGAACATCATCCTTTGGGATAAAAAATGGAAAAGAGAATGCCTAAGAATCCATTTGGGTGTCAACGAAGCTCACATGGGAAGTAATTATTCCATTATTCACCATACTCCTAAAGCTCTGTCTGGAAAACTGCACACAATTTTCGGCTCTATGTTAAAAAAAATAAGATTGCTAATTTGGAAAGCATCCAAAGGCTAGTAATAATGACAAAAGGCTTGGAAAACATGCCATTAAAAAGAGTCTAAGAGAATGCAGCATGAACTGCAAAGAGATCAGATAACTGATGGGGGCAGAACAGATTTTAAAATACCATGTGGGAAAGAAATCTCCTAAAAGGAAAAAAGATTATTTTTCTCAGTCCAGACACTTATATGAGTAGTTTAAAAGGAAGGAGAATTAAATCATGAGCCATGCAAAACTAATATGTTCCATCTGAAAATGTAGCGGAAATGGGGAAAATGGTAAGATAACATTGGAGGACTCAGGATGTCTCCATGATCCTTCTAAATATCTCAGGCAATGGTTTCTGAATCCAAAGAAATCTTTTAAATCTAAATGCTGAGCAGGTGCTGCTGTACATGAATCGACACAAATGGATAGGATACCAGTCCATTTATTTTAAAAACTTTGTGGTTATTCTTCCATGTCTAAATCTAGGAGAAAGGAAAAGAACAAACCTAAGAATACACCGCTCTTATCCACTGAAGAGCTATAGTTTAGTGGAGGAGATAGTATGTATACAAATCCAAATAAAGAAGTTGAGGGAGGGAAGACTTGTTGAATATGGAAGAAGCCAGTCTCAAGGCTCTGAATTTGAATCCTAGTTGTGGTATTGCTTTAAGATTCATCCCAGGGGTGTGATGGGACAAGGAGCAAGCCAGTTAGATTCTGCCCCATATATATATATATATATATATATATATATATATATATATATATATATATATATATATATGAAGTATCTCAGGTGGCAACAAGGATTTACTGTATAACACTGGGAACAATATTCAATATCTTGTAATAACCTATGATGGAACATAATCTGAAAATATATATATATATATATATATGAACCACTTTGCTGTACACCTGAAACTAATACATTGTAAATCAACTATATTTCAATAAAATTTTTAAAAAATGAGATAAAATCCTACCCAGGAGATACAATTAATAGAATCCACCTGTCCTATGGGTGTGTCTTCAACATCATAAAACATTTGAATAAAGAGTAAACATGTAGTCAACCACCTTGCTGTCAACCATTCAGGTGACTATGTCCCATTTCTTCTTAGCTTTTCTGTCTTGGTGGGTAAATGTCAAGAAGCTAATGTGCACAAAGCTGATATCCAGATTTACCTGCTGAGCCTTCAGTGTCCTTCACAACCAGACCTTCATCTTCTTTTCCAACTCTTTATTCTCCCTCCATCCCTGCCTCCAATGATTCTCCTCAAACTCTAACTGGGAATGTTCAATGTTCTCTAAACACACCCTTGTCCTCTCCTCCTTCTATGCCGGTGCCAATGGCATCTCTCCCTACACATGCTCCTGTCCTCCCCAATCTCTTTGTTCATGTCCTAGTCATCTAGAAAGGCCCTGCTGAGACTCTACTGCTTCCATGAGTCGCTTAATCTCACTTTCCTCTATTCTTCCCTAGTCTTGTCTTTACACCTCAAACATGGACTGTAATGTTTATTTTCATTTTCTGCCCACTAGCTTATAAATTCCCAGAGGTCAATATTATATTAAATTAAGTACTATATTAATACAATATTATATTAAATATAACGCTATATTTTATTCACTGTTATATTTTTCATATTGCCTAGCAAAGTGACTGGAGCAAAGTAAGTATTCAATAAATGTCACTGGATTAAAATAAAAGTGAGATGAGATAGTCATTAATTGGGAAATAGCAACAGTGAATAAATTTGCCCAGTAAGAAGATCCTCTTAAGACTACAGTATTATTTTCTAAAGTTCGTGCTGTCTTGGGAGAATCATAGAAAGTAATGCATGTGTATTTTATAAAATTGGAAAAGGAAAAATTGAAAAAAGGAAAACATCACCATTACTCCATCATTCAGAGACAACCACAGGTAACATTTTAATTTGTACATTTCCTCCTAGTTTTTTAAAAGGATTTTTACATAGTTGTTATTATACCCCATATATGTATCTGTTTTTCCCCAAAGGTTATTAAAAGCTTTTCATAAGTACTTTTAATTACAGTATCTAATCCTATTGTTAGACCATATTTTACCTAATCATTCCCTAATTGTTGGGCATTTAAGATGGTTTTCAATTTTTTCTCATTAAAATAATTCAGTGCTGAATACCTCTCAGCAAAAAGAGTTGTCTACCCATCTTTTCAGAAAATAGTGTTTAAGGGTCATTTAAGCTATTTTTTACTGTAAATAATTTAGCTTGGTCTTTTAATGAGTCCCAGTATTTTGTGTTTTCCTCAGCCCTGCTGAGATAATTTCTTGTCCGTTGAATCTCTGATGCCCTGTTGACATGAGTTATGTTCTTGGCTTTTCATACTGTCCAGGTCATTTACCCAATCCCTTTCTCTGGCTGCCTGGATACGTTCTGACAGATGCTGTCTAATGAAGCTGGACATATTCCATGTTCTCTAGTCACTAGTTCTTAATTGATAGGAATTGGGGAAGATTTTTTTAAATGATTAAGTCTTACATTGGCAGAGTCTCTTAGTTACTGTAAAATTTAGAAATAGTTTTACTTATTTTACAAAAGATCTTAAAGTTTTGAATATGTTAAAGCAATTTCACATACATTAATGCTTATAAAAATAATAAGAAAATGTTATTAGTACTTTACAGATGAGGAACCTGAGGCTCCGAGAAGCCAGAAAAACAAAACAGACAAAAAAAACCCAAAAAACTGTATTAGTTTCCTACTGCTGATATAACAAATTACCACAAACCTAGCGGCTTTAAACAAAACACATTTATTATATTCTAATTCTAGAGGTCTCAGTGGGCTAAAATCAAGGTGTGGAAAGGCTATATTCCTTTCTTGAGGTTCAGGGAAGAATGTGTGTGCTTCTCTTTCCCAGATTCTAGATGCTGCCCACATTCCTTGGCTCATAGCCTCTTCTTTACCTTCAAAGTCAGAAATGGCAGGTTGAGTCATTCTCATATCACATCACTCTGACACCAACTCTCCCACCTCCCTCCTTCACTTAGAAGCACCCTTGGGATTAGCTTGGTTTGCTAAAATAATCCAGGATGAGCTCCTCGTCTTAAAATTCTTGACTAAATCACATCTACAAGGTTATTTTGCTTTTGTTTTTGTTTTTTGTTTGTTTGATGCGTTAGGTTACATATTCACAGGTTTGGGGGGTTAGAATACAGACCTCCCTGAGTGGCCATTATTCCGCCTAACACAACAACGCACATCAGAAGTAAAAGCTATAGAAGTAATGTGATGTTGCTACATTGCATTAAGCAAAGTGAACAGGGATTCCTATAATTTAATGACCACAAAAGCTACAATCCATACACCTAGTCAGAAAATCATTCTTATGCAAGTGCATACTTGTGACACAAGTGTAGGGTTCATTTGCCATATATTAATGTATTTGCCCAACTTGAAATTTACATTTATTCAATTTGGATAACTCCTTCTATTGTATGGTGAATCTGAAACTGCTGTGTCTCTAAATGTACCCAATAAAGGATTTTTTAAAATTACATCCTAATTGTAAAAACATGCTTACTGCTCACATGTTGGTGTGGATTAATTAGTGTAATTAGTTTTGTGTATATAACTACTGCCCAAAATGTCCCCGACAGCTAAAAAGCAACCAGCCACATAATACCTGGTGGACAACTTTGCATGTAAGGGCCAGGCAACTGGTGATTTACTTTTTTGCATGGTTATCAGAAAAACAATAAAAAATCTGGCACTTCAGATTTCACTTCCTGAAAATGAAGACAAATTGTAATATATTTCTACATTAACCTGGCTTTCATCTGCGAATTTGCTTTATTGGGTGTTTGGATAAATTCAAGGTTACTTCTTATCTGAGTGAACACCACTATGGCTAATGTTAAATGGAAATCATTACATAGCTTGTTGTATCTAAGGTATCTTCCTCTGGATATTTTTTAAAAATTCTGTGTGGGCTTCTCTTTTTGTAATATGAATTCTTGGAATGGGGATCTTTTCTCTCACGTATTAGGACAGAGGGTCACTCTTGGTGAGGGCTCCACAAATAGGGGATTACAGTTGCTACATAATTTCACTTTGAAGGCACAAACCACCCATAGTTTATTGGAAAACCAAAACTAAGCATGATGGATAAAGTCTTAAATATAAAGTGAAATGAATGATAATTTAAAAAATTCTTCATATTAAATCTATTGATTTAAGTGCTTAGATTAAGTGCTTATAGACTTAATATACTTAAATCTATTGATTTAAGTGATTTAATATACCAGACTTTAACAAAAACTCTTTTCTTATAAGAGTGTTTATATCTTTTCCTTTAAAAACTAGTATCTACTGAAACTAACTTAAGATTCACATACTCTTTGTTGTATTTATCAAGAAGTCAAATCCTTAACAAAAGGCACAATCAGTCATAAATAATAGAATGTTTACAAAGTTTCTTCCCTTAAAAAGTTTTGGAGTAATTTCCCTTGAAGAGTTTTGTAGATGAATTTCTAAAGAGAATTTCTCTCTCTCAATGAACATAGAGAACTCTGTTTGTTTGTTTTTTTAACATCTTTATTGGAGTATAATTGCTTTACATTGTTGTGTTAGTTTCTGCTGTATAACAAAGTGAATCAGCTGTACGTATACATATATCCCCATATCCCCTCCCTCTTGCGTCTCCCTCCCACCGTCCCTATCCCACCCCTTTAGGTGTTCACAAAGCATCTCTGGTTGTTTTTAAAAATTGTTTACAATTGAATATCTAAGTGAAAATATTTATTTTTTTACTTAATGGAATATCAGAGGAGAATTATTATCAAATATATACATACCAAGCATAAAGAATATATAGTGATAAAGGATGTACCTGCAACTAAATATGATATTTTGATATTTGGAACAGGTGGACCTTTCAAAAAAAAAGATTCCTAATTATTCCTATACTGTTGAAATTATTTTAATTTTGCATCTCAGCAGATATATTTGTATGCTGGAAACAGGTGTTCATCAAAAGACGGTGATAAAGAGACGCTGCAGTCGGGGCTTGGAGCCTAGCCCGCATGGTGTGATGACAGATAAATTAGAAAAATCCTGCTAAACATCTCTACACTTCAGAAGGAGATTACACCTTTTTAAAAAGGCAAAACATGTGGTTCAATTACTTATTGTCTTGGCATGTGGTTATGATGAAAGACGGAGTCTTAAACATCAATAGAGCTAAACTAACATCCCAGATGGGCTTTGGAAGAGGGGACTCCTGCAGCAATCCACCTGCACAAAAAGCAACTGGGAAAAAAATTAAAGAAATGCTTTTCTTCTCCTCCCCTGTTTAATTTGTTTCCTTTTTTTTTTTTTTTTTTTTTTTTTTTTCTTGCGGTACGTGGGGCTCTCACTGTTGTGGCCTCTTCCGTTGCAGAGCACAGGCTCCGGACGTGCAGGCTCAGCGGCCATGGATCAAGGGCCCAGCCACTCCGCGGCATGTGGGATCTTCCCGGACCGGGGCACGAACCCATGTCCCCTGCATCGGCAGGCGGACTCTCAACCACTGCACCACTAGGGAAGCCCTGTTTCTTTATATTAAATAGTCATTTAATGAATAACATAAGCTCTGAGGAAAAAAAAAAAGAGCAAAGAACTTTTACATAAATGTATTTTCTGGGAGATCCAGAAGAAGATGAGGCAGGTTTGTTGTTTGTTTGTTTGTTTTGCAGCTCTCTGCAGAACGCTGTGCGGGTCTCATATGGGTCCTAGAGTTGTAACAGGTAATCACAAAGCCCAGGGGAGGAAAGGCAATGTCGATCTGCACATTGCATAGGACTACAGCGACAACATGCTGTGTGACCTTAGGTAAATAACAGAACCTCTCTGGGTCTCATTTTTTAAATTTATTTATTTATTTATTTATTTTGGGGGTGTGTTGGGTATTTGTTGCTGCATG
Organism: Physeter macrocephalus; assembly: GCF_002837175.3. Lineage (NCBI taxonomy): Eukaryota > Metazoa > Chordata > Mammalia > Artiodactyla > Physeteridae > Physeter > Physeter macrocephalus. The sequence continues at coordinate 74,343,257 of NC_041214.2, read as the reverse complement.
CAGGCTTTTGCTAGTTGCGGTGAGTGGGGCTACTCTTCGACGCGGTGCGCGGGCTTATTGCGGTGGCTTCTTTTGTTGCAGAGCATGGGCTCTAGGCATGTGGGCTTCAATAGTTGTGGCTTGCAGTCTCAGTAGTTGTGGCGTGTGGGATCTAGAGTGCAGGCTCAGTAGTTGTAGCACACAGGCTTAGTTTCTCTGCGGCATGTGGTATGCTCCTGGACCAGGGCTCGAACTCATGTCCCCTGCATTGGCAGGCGGATTCTTAACCACTGCGCCACCAGGGAAGTCCCTAGGTCTCATTTTTTACATATGCAAACTACTGAAGTTGTGGTTCCATTTGGTCTCATGCTGCTACAATCTGAATATAATCTTCACTTTGGTCCTAAAGCATAGAAAGTAAATAGCACTGGGGGACAAACAACATAGAGGGAAACTTAGTGGAGACCAGCATTTCTCCACAAACCATTTCTATATTCATACATGACTAGAGCACCCCAACAGTTCTTCAGGTGTTCAGTACTCTGACATAAGTTGGTCCAAAATTAGTAGTGGGGGACGGGGGATAAAGGAAGAGAAATAAGGGAGGATAAAGAGGAAAATTATGATCTATTAATCACGTGCATTATACAAATTTCACATTGAACTCAACCCCAAACTCTTCAAAGTAGGTATTACTAATCCATTGTACATGAAACTAAAATAATGATTACCAGCACCTATTGAGCCAGAAATGCTAAGCACTTCTCATTTAACATTTATAGGAACTCTATTAAGCAGGTTCAGAAATAATGTCATTTCTTTGCCACTGCTATCCTCTCAAATACCAAAATAATTGTTATCTTTTGAGTAAGCCTTGATCACATGCTCTGAACTATGTTAAGGGCTTTCCCAAGCTTTATTTAATCTTTCTGACAACGCTATGAGTTGTTTGGTATTGTTGTCTCTATTTAACAAATGAAGAAACTGAGGCTGAGAAAGGCAGAAAAATTTGCCCAAGATCAAATAGTAAATGACAGAGCCAAGAAAATGGAGTAAGATCTTATAATCTCTGCAGTAAACTGCTGTTAAAGGCTCAAAGAGATTTACTAATATAGGGTCACAAAGTTAAACAGTAATCAACAGAGATAGGAACCCCAGTTTATCATACTCCCAAACTCTCCTTTTTCAATTTTTCTGACCACTGTCAAAACTGAACAGCATCTAGCCATTTTCAATAAATATACGTTTGGTGCCTGCTATGTTTAACGTACTGTGCCAGGCTTGATAAGACATAAAGAAGTAAGCATCATTCTCCCCAATCCCATGAGATTTACTAGCACCTTGGGGAAATCAGAACAAGCACTTATGAAACATTTCAGAGAAACAGTAAGAATACACAGGTAAGACTCAAAAGAATCCATAGATGCAATATATGCTGAAGGACATCAGAGAGAGAACTCGCTTGGGGTGAGACAGACAAAGCATGAGGGAGTGTGAGGGTGGGCAGGAGTTTTGAAGTTTGGGTTGGAAGCAGAGCAAGATGATCATTTGGCTGGAATAATCTTGGAAACTCCCGGGAAGCAAAGACTGAGAACAGAGAATGAACGTGGTAAGGACATTTTCTAACATGAAAGAATTGGAGATTCAGTTAGAAAGATATGTTGGGACCAGATTTTAGACTCTGAACGCAAAATTTGGCTTGAAAACATTCAAAACTCCTAAGCAGCAGGGTGATATGATTTACCTCAGATGATGACTACACCACAGTTGCCCCCTCTTGAGAAAAGAAATCTTGAGGGAAGAAAAGAATGGTTTCTCCTTAGTATAAAGACTGGTAATAGGGGAATTCCTGGCCCAGTTTTTTAAAGTGTTTTTTTTTGTCATTCTAAATATAGTAAATGTACATAGTAGAAAAAAATTAGAAAATGTGGTATAAAGAGAGCAAAAAACACCCATAATCCTACCACTTAGAGACCACCATTGTTAACACTTGGGTGAATTTCCATTTAATAATTCAAGAAATATTTATTGAGCACCTACTACATACCAGACACCACTCTAGATGCTGAGTCTACAGCAGTGAAGAAAAAACCCCAAATTTCTGCCTTATTAAGCTTCCAAATGGATATTTCTTTCTATGGAGGTGTGCTCTTTTTGTGTGATTCAGTTGTCAAATATGTAGAGAGTTTTTGCTGATTTTCACTTCATATAACATAATGTGCATTTTGTTATGCTTATTAAAATTATTTAGTAACATTTAAAATTAATATTTAATGTTATTAAAATTATTTGGAAACTTTTTAGTGGTTTGTTATTCATAGTCTATAGAAGCTGAAATTCTTACTTAGTTATTCATACTATTATGAGGACATGGGGCACTTTGAGAAAGCACACCAAATTTAGAGTATAATTTCAGATGTTCACCACAAAATTTAGTATATAATTTCAGATGTTCATAGCTCCTTTCAATTATGAACACTAAATTGATCATTTCATAATTATTAGACATTTGAATACTTAATTTTTCACTATTATAACTAACACTTAATGAATATTCTTTTTTATTAAATAAATTTATTTTATTTATTTATTTTTCGCTGCCTTGGGTCATTGTTGATGTGCACGGGCTTTCTCTAGTTGCAGCAAGCAGGGGCTACTCTTCATTGTGGTGTGCGGGCTTCTCATTGCAGGGGCTTCTCTTGTTGTGGAGCACGGGCTCTAGGCGTGCAGGCTTCAGTAGTTGTGGCATGCAGGCTCTAGAGCAGAGGCTCAGTACTTGTGGCGCACAGGCTTAGTTGCTCCACGGCATGTGGGATCTTCCTGGACCAGAGCTTGAACCCGTGTCCCCTGCATTGGCAGGCAGATTCTTTTTTTTTTTTTTTTTTAAACATCTTTATTGGAGTATAACTGTTTTACAATAGTGTGTTAGTTTCTCCTTTACAGCAAAGTGAATCAGTTATACATATACATATGTTCCCATATCTCTTCCCTCTTGCGTCTCCCTCCCTCCCACCCTCCCTATCCCACCCCTCTCATGGTCACAAAGCACAGAGGTGATCTCCCTGTGCTATGCGGCAGCTTCCCACTAGCTATCTAATTTACATTTGGTAGTGCATATATGTCCCTGCCACTCTCTCACTTCCAGGCAGATTCTTAACTACTGCACCACCAGGGAAGTCCAATGAATATTCTTACACTTAAAGCTTTATGTATATTTCTAACTACATCGTAAGGGTAGATTCCTAGAAGTGAAAATTCAGGGTAGAAAAATAAAAATTTTGGCTTCCCTGGTGGCGCTGTGGTTGAGAATCCGCCTGCCGATGCAGGGGACACGGGTTCGTGCCCCGGTCCGGGAAGATCCCACATACCGCGGAGCGGCTGGGCCCGTGAGCCATGGCCGCTGAGCCTGCACGTCCGGAGCCTGTGCCCTGCAACGGGAGAGGCCACAACAGTGAGAGGCCCGCGTACTGCATAAAAAAAAAAAAAAAAAAAAAAAAAAAATATATATATATATATATATATATATATATATATATAAAAATTTGTTTTAGGGCTTCAAGCCATCTTTTGCTGTTAGTGTGTAATCTTCCACCTTTATAGTTTTGCTAGTTTTTAAAAAATATATCTGTAAGTTTTTAATAAAAATTTTAGTGCTGTTATTTGCACCTAATAGTTCATAATTATTTTACCCTCACTGTTCATTTTTTATTAATATAAATTAATCTCCTTTATCCCACTTGATGCTTCTTGCCTTGAATTTTATTTTTTCTAATATTAGTATTGTCACTCCTGCTCTTATTTTTATCTACTGTCATATCTATTGATGTGAGTTTTTTTGTTGTCCCTGAGGGTGGCTTTTGAATACAAAAATGTCTATTATTGGGTTTATTTTTAGCTTCAAAATTTATATTCCGTGAAATAAGGTACAAATTTTAAAAATCTGGTTTTTCCTTATTTTTAAGTTGAGCTTCAGAAATTTAAAATTCTATTAATAAGTCTGGAGATCTCAGAAATCATTTCTAAAGGAATTTTGGTAATGCTCAATCACATTTACAGATAATTAAACACCTTCAAACATTTATCATTATATTTATAAACTTAATATATGATATACTTTTAGGTACTTCAGTTATCTGATTTAACAAACCTAACCTTCCTCGATGCATAAATAAAGAGTCCAATGTTTACATTTAAAAATATAATTGTTATTTTAGTTGCAAACATGGTGCTTAGTTAGATTTCAATTTAAAATGCAAATCTAAATCACTTACGCAATTTAATATATCAAATTAACAATTTGACACATTTAAGTTGGAGTTACAAAGTTATAATAGACCAAAATCAATCAATCAATTTTGAACAAATAGACTCTAATAGAGCAAATGAATTTCAATACTTCAAATATATAAGATACTAAATATGTGCATTGACCTTCTAAACACAAAAATATTTATATATTATGGTTTTGATTCCCTTTGTCCCTTCATACTTAGTTATAATTTTCCTGGGGTTGAAGGATAACAATTTCCATGGCAATTAACTGGAGCTACTTAATTCTAAATCTTTCTAGACTGAATGGTATGAACCCACTTACTCTGGGTAACCGGGATTACTTTTACAACCAGAGTTCTTGGCCTGGTGTGAGAGCCTGTGGACATCCAAGACTGTGGACATCCAGAATGAGTCCTCTCACTGCTCAGGTTGCCAGACTGCACCCCCTTTTATAGCCAGCATTTAAAATTTTAAAAATCAAATTATAAAATTTAACTGGTCTTATTGTTCATGTAGCCCACATCACTGAATTCAAGTTTGAAATGTTATCTGCTTTATTATTTTCTCTATTATTACATTATTTTCTTCATTCTTTATTCTTTTTCATTTAAAATTTTTTTTGCATTTGGACCATGTTTGTTATGTCCTATATTTGTTTCTCTGGTAATCTGGAAAACATTTATTCTGTTTTTCTTTTTCTAGTGATTACCTTTAAGTTTAACACACATACACAAGAACACACACAATTTTTCCCATAGTGAAATAGCATCTAATGATTCCTGAATTAGATGGGAAATAGCACATTTCACTTCTTTCTTGTCCTTCACTTACCCATTTCCCAACTTTTGTTGTTATCTGGGGTTCTGGGTTCAGATTATTATCATTAGTAGTAGTAGTAGTAGTAGAAATAGCAGTAGTTACAGTAGTAGCATAGTCTAGATACTTACCTATTTCTACATTTCATTGGTGATATAATGGGAACCTGCAGAGAGGGGAGGCGAGATGCTTGTACTCCATTAAACATTTTGCCAAGAAGGTCATTTTAAGGTTCTTAATATGTTTTGTCAAATTACTTTCCAGTAAAGTTGTACCGATACACAACCTCACCAACCATTCAATGAGGGTACCCATCTCATTACATTCTGAAGACTGACCACTGTTTTTGGAAACTTTACCTATTTGATTGATGAAAATGGTATTTGGTCATTATTTTCATTTGTTTATTTGGGGGAAAAACTGTAGCTAGGAAGTACAATTCAGGTGATCTTCTTCTGATGAAGCTACAATTACTCAAGAAGGAACCCTCATAAATTGCGTAGGTTTGATTCAGGATCTTGCTTGAAATGTTACTAATTAATTTCTTAAGTGATTATTTTATAATCTTTTCTACTGGGCATTTTCCGGGAATGTAGAGCCAGAATAAAAATGTACAATGGGTGGTAGTTGTTTTTTAATACGAAGAATTCATGCACTCACTCTTAGTCATGGAACATTAGTGTTGTGCTATATGAATTCTCATAAAGTAAATACATCAGTTAATCAGTAAATTCATGTTAATGGAAAACTACAGTCACAATAATTAATTTGTAAAATCTGTAGTACTGGCAAATATTATGATAAGATATATTGACCCACTAGTGTTCTGCAAAAAAGTTCTGATTTGCAGAACTAACCAACACAATAGCAATCATTTCACGTGAAATATTCATATCAGAAATGTTGACTGGAGTGACTGAAAGTAATTCACTTAAATCTAATAAATAAGCACACTCATCTACCTTATAGTACTGGATAGTCATATCCAATTCAGTAGTGATCATTTGCATTATTCTTGTTCATCAACAGAAGTGACTTAGAATAAAAATTAGCCACCAATGTCACTGACAAATAGAGGAATGTATATATTTCTACATGAGTGGTAAAGGCAGGAACAGCATTTCAAACAGAAGGAACAGTATGAGCAAACACATGAATGCAATGGGGACTGAGGTGGAGGAAGCTAGCCAATACTCACTGTAAGACTAATGAAGCATATGTGAGACCCCTTGTCAGAGCTAACTTCATTCTGATAACTTCTACTACAATATCAGGCTTTTACCTTTAAATCTGGTTTGGATAAGAATTTCAAAGAGAGAAAAGATACTGTGAAGTAACTCACCAAGAAACTATTCAGATGTGGTTTAATGAAGGCTGCAACATACTTCAGCACATGTAAGAAAGTTTCACAGATATCCATTCACTTACTTTAAATATTTTACAAACACTCTCTGGTAATTAATAAAGCTAATAATAAGAACTGATACTGATGGAGTTTTTGCCAGGCACATACATTATCTCATTTTATCCTTAAAGCAACTTATAAAGTCATTTCTCTCATTATCTCTGTTTTGTAGATGAGAACTTAACCAAGGTCATGCAGCTAAGAAGTGAAAGACTCAAGATTTGAACTCAAGTTGTTGGATTTCAAAGCCCAGGCTTTTAACCATTACTCTGAAGATAATAGTGATAACTTCAGGACATCACAAAGATATTTTATTTTGACATTAAGCCATAAATGTCTAAAACCTGTCTCTGTATTTACTTTGTCATCAACATGGAGCTGAACATAAAACGTTACTTCTGCTTAGACAAGAGCTGTCAGTCTTGCTGTTCTCACTCTCTCCTCTCCACTTCATCCAAGATCAAGGTCACTGTGCTGCATTTGTGGCCCTACAATCACTTCCAATTCATGACCACAAATCGTGAAGTCCAAAACACAGAAATATAACTGTATGGCCAAAGCATCTAGAAAGAGAATTCTTACCCTAATATAAATACCTGTAATAATGGCAAAAACAAGCAGAAAATTATGGGTAAAATAAATTGATTTTATTTTATAAACATTATTTTTTCAAGGTCTTGTCAGTATAAAAGCCCCTCTTTCAAATCACTAAAGTAACTTCACCTTCTTTTTTTTTTTTTTTTTTTTTTTTTTTTTTTTTTTTTTTTTTTTTTTTTTTTTTGTGG
>NC_041214.2:74299478-74335984 GCF_002837175.3 Physeter macrocephalus | reverse complement strand
AACCCGGTTCCCCTGCATCGGCAGGCGGACGCGCAACCACTGCGCCACCAGGGAAGCCCCTTCACCTTCTTTTTAATTTTGCCCTTCCAGTCCTTCTCCTCCTACTTTATCAAAAGTCAAAGTTAGAAAACCACCTAAATTAACCCCTTTCCCATGACCTTATCATTTCTAGCTTCCAGGAGTTATTAAGCAACCTTAAATCCAGACTGCCAATGATAAAAGTAGAGGAATAGAAGGCATGGTAAATGAGAGACGACAGATATGAGGGGAAATGCCACTGAAGTGACAAATGCTGCACGTTGGCAGACAGACGGCTGATTTCCTTATTCCATAAAGAGCTCTTCAACCCCACAAGAATAACACTGATGGCCCCATAGAGAGACTGGCAAAGGACATGAACAGGCTGTTCACATCAAAAGAAAATGAAGTGGTTTTTAATCGTTTGAAAAGATATTCAACCTCCATCATAATTAAAGAAATGCAAATTAACATAAGATACAATACTTTCAGGTTGGGGGAAAAAAGCAAACCTGGTTATGGGGAAGAAGTCACACTCATACACTATATTTGAAGCACAGCTTAATATGTATCCAATTCAAAAATGCATGCAATCCATGACCTAGTAATTATATTTCTAGAAGTACATACTATGGGTGCATTTGTACCACTGGCTCAGAGAGACATGCTCAGGCATATTACAACAGCAATTCTAGAAGCCAGTCCCTGGAAGCAACCCAAATGTCCTCTAGTTTATACCAAACACCGTTAAAATATCCCTGGAGGGCCACACAAAGAACTGGCCAACGAGGGGAGCTGAAGAGAGGCACCAGGGTCAGGAGTGGAACTGTGAATTATTTTCACTATATAGATTTTTGTGTTTTTTATTTTTAAAAAAGAATGTATATTAAAAATAAATCCACTAAAACCAACATTTAAAAGATACTTTTGGAGTTTTGGAAGAGAAAACCAAAGAAAAGCAGCCATGAAATTTTCAATTTCTTCCACGGAACAGACAGTTCCAAGGATTATGAGGACACAACCAGAGAGGACTACCAGGAAATAAGCCCTAGGATTATATGCTAAATTTGTGTGCTTGCTCTGTTTTCGTATTTCTGTGTGATATCTTCCTTAAAAAGGACCCAATTTTACTCATCGTCATGTTAATAGCACTTTACCGTTGCAGTGTCAGCATTTAACACAAAATGGCAATAGAAATAGTTCAAATCATTTAACTTACCAAATCATTAGCATTCTTTAAGCTGTCTTCCATATGAGCAAGAATATTTTTCTATTTTTAGAAAACCAACCTTTCAAAACCTTGGTGAAAGCTGCCCCCTATAAGGCCATGACATCTAAGATATCATATGTGTATCTCCATTACTAGGCAACATCAGACTAGAGGTCTTATAAATTCCTCATGTTTGCCAAACACATTACATGGAAGATCATAGTGTTAATTTGGAAAGGGAAACAGTTTTATGGCATCTAAAGGACTGAAAAAATTACCTCTAATCCTTTTGGGAATCAAAGAGGCAATAAAGTGAAATTGAGTGCAGAAAGACTCACATTGTAAATCCATTTACTACCAAGCCTTGTTTACTCAAGGATTTATTCATGCCAGTAAGTAGTCACCAAAGCTTAATAGCATGACTTTACCAGAATTTCATTTAAAGAAGTGTCTGATATTTTTTCACAAATAGTGTTCAGCTGATTAAAGCCTAATTACACACATTGAATTAAAGGTGTGAGTACATAATAAAATGTTCTAGCTAAAAGGAATCTGTGCTGGTGTTTGATTTCCAGCTAGTAATTTGGCTGGAATAAAATGGAAACAAGGAAGCAGAATTGTTTAAAAGGTGCAGCTTTATGAAAACATGCATTTCTAAAATTGGAAAAAGCAATAGACAAATATACTGCACACTTTATAAATGGAACGTGCTGAAATCTAAAACAGCTTTTCTGTTACCCAACACTTATAATAATAATAATATAAACCACACTCACGGAGGCCAACAGCCAGAAAAAACATATTTCCATTTTAACGCCTTTAGATGATCAAAGCATCAGCTTAATATAATCAGCTGAAATCCATTTACCCGTGAGCTTGCCACTGTGCCCAGGGACTGCTTTCCCTTCCAGCCCTATCTATTCTGGAACAGGTGCTATACTAGTAAATTAATTAGTCTGTGGAGAAGCACCTTGTTCTCCATCTCTGCAGGCCTCTTGTGGGTCAGGGCCTTGAGGACTTCACCATCTGGGCAGAGTTTCCCCCAGAGAAACAATCAAAGCCTACAGATTGCAGCCTACAGAGGAAGGTTCAGATGACAATTAACCTTATTAGGCCTCATTTTTTTTACAGTTTCTAGTGTGTCAACATGTTGGCTCCATAAACAATCTGCTACATCAAATAGGTGGAAAGAAATAGTTTCTCCTCTTATTAAAAGTTAAAAAGACTTCCAGAAAACAAGTATAATATTAAAGGGAAATGGTATCGTTTAAAAATGTCCAAATGTTGGAATTATTGAGTAGGAAGCTAGATTTCAAATAAAGTTCATGAAAAAACTATCATCCATTTCTTCTAGATATAAATTCTGAGGGAGAGGAACTTTATTTTTTTCCTTTTCTAAGTCTTTCAAATTTTTCTCTCAGGCTTAATGCTTCCTATAAATATGGTTTTGTAACATCTGGCTAACTTAAGAAATACATGTTTTTTTTCAAAAATTGTATTTTTGCTCCTTTTCCCCAACCAAAGTTATGTATATATGATCCTGTTGTCCTGGGAATACAAAATAAAACCAAACAAGACAATTAACATCTACAGCTTGTCACAAAATCAACAGATATTTAAGCCTACATTTTAAATCATAGTAAGCTTAATTAAACACTTCACAAATGACTTTGCAGCCTGGCACAAATACATGCCCATTTTTAAAGTCTTTAAGCGTAATTTAAAAGAGAGTTTACTAACAGATTCTTGTGAGAAGACTCCAAAAATTCTTTCTTACAGGTCTGTCCCTTAATATTGGATAGGGTACTGGGCCCCAGCACCTTCTTCAATTCTATGACATGACTTCGAGTTAAGGTTTTAAACTTGGGAAAGATACCTTGCTTGTTGGCTTCTCCCTCTTTTGCAGCTTCCTTAGACAGCTCCAGTGGGGCCTCACGAGCCACCACCGGGTTAATGATGTGTTTGGCAACTTGCTGACAGTGCAAGCAGCTTTGTCTTCTTACGTATCCCCTGTGTTGATTCACACGTAAGTTGAAAATATTTGCAAACTTGAACTGTTTGACATAAAGCCCAGGAAACTCATTTGATTCTGCCTAAAGATAGTTCTGTGGCATTAGAACTGATGGAGGGAAAAAACCTTCATGAAACATAGATTTAATAGTTTTTAAAAATAGCAGCAGACTTGATATTGCCACTCCATTTAAAACAAATTTCCACGGGAGTTACCTTTGGAATTTGGATGAAATGTGTTTAGCTTGGAATTTCTCCAGTAATGGTACAATGCTTTTATTACGCAAGTGCAAAAATGAAATTGGAGACTTAATGAAAACTTTACTAGCCTTCCTAGTTTTGGTCAGAAGAAAATCTGAAAAAACAATGAGTAAGAACTGAGGAATGACCTTAATGTATATGAGCATTCTTATTTAGGATATGTCGTTCTGTTATTAAACACATATTTGTCATATCGATTAGTAATATTAGCTTACATCTAACCTATTACAATTGTTTTTAGTCATGATTTACTATGATGATTCTATTTTTGCAAGCATAGTTGTGATGGAAAGCTCAGAGTCATTTATTAACAAATATAGAAAGAACTTGAAGCTGGGACGGGCCATGAAGTTAAGGTATCTATCTAGGTATCAAAGAAAGCCTCTGACAAAACAGTGCCCTCTAGTGGATATACAAACACCTGGAATCAAAGCAATTCTCTCACATGGAATTGGGTCAGGAGTTGGAAAGCTGGGCACATAAAGACGTCTTACTATTATTGAACATTAGGAAAAAGAAGAGCAACATCTAGGGTAATCCCAAAAACAAGGAGGGTATGCTTCATTCATACGGTAAGCATTGTTGAGGGTCCACCATGAGCCAGCACGGTTGCTACATGTGTAGGACACAGAGACAAATAGAACAGAATCCCTGCCTTCAAGCAGATCATGGACTAACATAATCACATTTGAGAAAAGTAAGTGTGGAAGAAAGAGAAATAGAAAGCTGGGAAGTGATGCTAGGTCTCCAAAGGAGAAAAAAATGGACATTTTCACATGGGCTCTTTTTAAAAAAATGCTAAACCCAACCAGTCGACCAAGCAGTGAAGTAGTTCTTGAGTACCTATGATAGGTCCACACTAAAAATGATCTGTGAAAGCTAGCAGAAGACAAGACTAGATAAACTCTGTTCTCTGTAATCCAGGACCTTTTTGCACCACTATCATTTAGAAAGAGCTGAAGATCTTTATACCAGAAAGATCAAGGTTTCTGCAGTTGTTTGAGTCCTTAGGAGTGGGAGGTTTGAAGTGACATATTTCTGAGGCCACTATGTTCCCTAAGATACCCTCCCATGAGGTCATCCCATGGACTTCCTGGTAGGAGTATTTTAGAATCCTGTGGTGGGTAGGCATGAGAGGATCAACCCCAAACTTGAGACTGCATATGATCACTAATTGGGCCTACAAATAAATAAATAAAGCAGGGGTGAATATGTTCCCTTCAGCATTAGTCACATTCTATTTTCACCTTAAACCCTAAAAAGTACATCATAGTAATATGTACCTTGATATTATGTTGCACACATGTAAGTTGTTATTATCACTGAGTCATAAAAGCTGGTGGTATTGCCAGGCAAATGGAAGCAAAAGAGTTGCTTTGGTAAATAATCAAAAGACACAGATCCAGGGGAATCAGAAAGAAAACAAATGACAAGTGTAATGGTGAAGGTTTCCTCCATGATCCTTCATGATTAAAACTTTCCTTAATCCCTGGTTTGATTAATCATTCCATTTCCTATGTGACACCACTGAATCCTATACATATTTCCATTACAATACCTGTTACACTATGATGTCCTTTGTTTATATACTTGTCACCTTTTACTAGATAAATTTCTCAAACCTCTTAGAAGCCAGAGACCATGTCTTTACCACTGCATCCTCAGTAGCCTATTGTTCCTAGAACAATGCCTAGCACAAAATAGTCACTCAGTTAATACATACTGGTTGGGTTACTACTCAAAATATGTAATACATTGAAAGGAATATATCATTACCCAGATTTCATAGGATGAGAAGAAGATAGATAGTTTACAGATAAGAAAATTTAAATGTGAAATTATCAAATGGAAAGATTAAAACGTTGCTAACAGAACAAAAAAATCTTTTGAAAATACCTTTAAAAACTTACTGAATATGCAAAAATAAATGAAAAAGAAGAAAACCCAATGTTGGCAGGATTATGGAGAACCTGGCATATATAAGAGTGTACATTACTGTGAGAATGTGGTTCAACTTTGGAGAAAACCAATCTAGACAAGCATTGTTCAGATCCTTGATTTAGGAATCTTATTTGGGGATATTACATCACAATGAAGACCCCCAAAAGATAAAAATGTACAGAGGGTGTTCTTCTCAATATCTCCTGGAGTAACAAAACAAAGTAAAAAATAAAGGAAGAAGGCTTGGAGAAAAAAAAGGTAGTAGAAGGAAGTTTTTAAATGAAAAGAGAAAGTGAAAGGAAGGAAGAAAGCAAGGAAAGGAGAGGGAGGAAGATAAAGAAAAACGGAAATAAGATAAATGCTCAAGAATAAGGAAACAGAAAAGAAAACTGACATTACAATATAGAGAGACACTATATATAATCAATTAAAAGATAAACATGTATATTGGATAGATGTATGAAGGATATATATGCATATATATGTATATACATCCATATTTATAAATTAGTAGTTTTGGGGCATTATCGGTCAGGCACTGTGATAGGCTATCGCTAATTTAATACTCAGGACAAGTCTGCCTGGCAGGTTACTTTGCACAATGTCTCATAGCTCAAATTTGCAAAAATAAACTTATTTCAAAAAAAGCAAAAAAAAAAATTCTCTAAGTACCACTGTAAAAATACACTTTATATACCAAACGAAAATTTTTAGTGATATAAACATTTAGAATTCAAACCTCATTTTTAAATTCCATCCACTAGAAATAATAAATATTAATAACAGCTTCTGATTTGGTTGGCATCTTACCCAGAGTTAGGGTGAAAATAGAGCATGGGACCACTACCTAAAAAGAAGAATTTTGACAAGAAAAAGTATTTCTACTCTCTTAAATGAATATATGCATTTGGGGGGCAGATTGGGGGAAGGTGTTGACAAGATCTTAGCCTTCACTCCTGAAAGCCTTCTGGTCTATACCAACAGAGAGAAGCCCCACAAGTCTCCATTAACCTCTGATCATAGCGTGAGGTGAAGGGAATCATACAAACTGAGAATATTTAAATATTCTCCCTGCATAAAATCTGTTTAGCTGCTGGAATCATTTCCTCTCTCTGTCCCTGAGCTAAAGAAGTGGATCGATCAGCAGGGGAGGTGAACAGATGCAGCTGGAGAGGAAGAGAGGCTCAGGGGAATCACATCTGAGCAGCCATGGGGGATGAGATGCCACAGAGGAAAGTCTACAGAAGCAGCTGGAAGAATGGAGCAACAGAGGGAAGGGGCTCAGGCAAAAAGCAAGAGACTAGATGCACTCAGAGACGCTCACAGCTTGCGAAACTCCCTAAGGATCCACACAGTTAGGAAGACACTTCTTCCCGAGGGGGACTTAGGTAATTTCCCCGTTTCCATTAAAGCCTGCAGAAAAATTTAACACACATTTCAATCTTCTGTTTGTCCCTTTTGGGCCTTCATGGCCTTTGTGATCAAGGCCCACCCAATATACATGTCCCTGCTGGCAATTCTTCTACTGTATCCTCACTTCCCAAAGTGTAAAGCCATTCATCTATATTAGGCCTCGACCATGAAAAATGCCAGGGATGCCCACTACTGTTATTCTCTCTAAGTGGCAGCAGGGACTCACTCTCCCCTTCCCACCCTCCACAGGTGAATGCTACCTCCTGCTTCCTGCCATTCAGGAAAATCCAAATGACCAAGAGCCAAGATTCTTGCAAGGACAGAATTCCTGGGCAATAGAGAGATTAGAACACATTTTGTAAATGAGAGTGAATAACAAATTAACATTCCTCAGAAGACCTTTCAAAAAAAGGAAATAAAACTCAGCCATCTGTAAAAAGCTGAATGCTCTGTACTTTTGGAAGTCACTGTTTACGGAACATATTAAACTTCTTTACTAATAATATAAATAAGCAAAAAATAAAAACACTCACACCTTATAAAGATCCTCATTTTATTCCTGGGGATTATCCTAGAAATTGAGATAAGAACAGTCCTTTGCATTAATACAGGGCTTTATTTACTGTCAACTAATTCATGTTTTATATTTATTGTCTTCTTTAATTTTTAAAACTGGAATTTCAGAGAGTGCTTTTGTATACCATTCCTAAATTCCATTGTCAGAGGTACAGGACACCCTTTAGAACAACTGTTATCTGTACACACATATACATATAAAAATTATTGCTCATAGTTACCTAGTCTTGAGTCTATAGCTCTTCTATTCCCCTTCAGCACCTGGGACAGTGCTGCATTTCACCCCAACGTTGGTGTTTGAAAGAATAAATGGTAGCATCCTGAGCGGGAGAGCTCCACTGCAGAGCTCTACGTGTTTCAGAAGAATTCCAAAAGGCTAGCCTTCAAGATATAGGCAAAAGGCAAAATGAGCCTTCTAAAAATCTTTAAGTAGTAACTATTATTCCCGTCTATTATTTTAACTATAGGATTTTTTTTGGTAGCCTAATCTCAAGTAATCACAAAAGGCACAATAATCAAACATAAACACAAGTTAATTTTCAAAGAACATTTCTCCAAAGAGTTTTACATGAATATGCCATTATGTTCCCTTTTCTTTCCTGTGAACAAAGGTTACTAATGTTGTTTCTTTTTACAAATAGCAAATGAAAAACCCAGGTTGAGAAGAAGAGAACAGAGAAGGAAATTAATATTTGTTGAACATTTAAAATATGCCAGATAAAGTACTGATTCTTTTTTCACATTATCTTAATGTTTACAGTAACCCTGAAAAGTAAGTATTCTTGTTTAGATGAGGAAACTGAAGCTCAGAAACCTTAAGCAACTGATCCAAGAGGCCCAGACGATCTAATAGCTTCTATTAACCAGGACTAATTATGAGTAAATGTGTAAATTTGTATATTTATATGTTCACCAAGTCTCTGTCTTTGTCACACACTCACACACACACACATACACACACACACGCTGAAAGACAAAGACTCATGGTCAGTTAAAATGAGAACTACAACAAAACATTGAATGCTGAGAGCAACACACAATGTTCTCTGGATGGCAGAAATAAATACAAAATAATAGAAATATCACATTGTCTCATGAAAATCAGCTCAGAAACTGTCAAATGAGAAATCTTGAAGGTCATCTTTAGATGGAGCAACTAAAATACAGAGCTCTTAGGTGCTAGGCGAGACCCTACAGATAGGTTTCAGTCTAATTGTTTAATGCACAGAACTCTAAGGTTCACTTTCCTGACTTCTCCAAGCAGTTACCAAACATTCCCTTTGTACTACCCTAGAATTTTTTTAATGTCTACTACAGGTTTTACTCTGTTTAATTACATGGCAGCCTCTCCGAGAAGTTCACAGCCAAAAACCGCCCCACACACCCCCAAAAAAGAAAATACTGGCAAATGTATGCAAAATTATGCATTTACACATTTTTCTGGGATGATATTTCATAACTTTCTCCAGATTTTCAATAGGATATGCAACTGTCAAAGTTAAGAACTTCTCCTTAGGTAGGTTTATTCCTAGGTGTTTTACTCTTTTTGTTGCAATGGTAAATGGGAGTGTTTTCTTAATTTCTCTTTCAGATTTTTCATCATTGGGGTATAAGAATGTAAGAGATTTCTGTGCATTAATTTTGTATCCAGAGTCTGTCATACAGAGTGAAGTAAGTCAGAAAGAGAAAGACAAATACGGTATGCTAACACATATATATGGAATCTACAAAAAAAAAAAAATGGTTCTGAAGAACCTGGGGGCAGGACAGGAATAAAGACACAGACGTACAGAATGGACTTGAGGACATGGGGAGGGGGAAGGGTAAGCTAGGACGAGTGAGAGAGTGGCATGGACTTATGTATACTACCAAACGTAAAATAGCTAGTGGGAAGCAGCCGCATAGCACAGGGAGATCAGCTCAGTGCTTTGTGACCCCCTAGAGGTGTGGGATAGGGAGGGTGGGAGGGAGACGCAAGAGGGAGGAGATATGGGGATATATGTATACGTATAGCTGATTCACTTTGTTATAAAGCAGAAACTAACACACCATTGTAAAGCAATTATACTCCAAAAAAGATGTTTAAAAAAAAAAAAGAACTTCTGCTCTAGGCTCTGAGGCCAATCTCCACACGTCCTCTGGCCCTCAATAAATGTCAGACCAATAAATAAGTGGATGGCATTCAGTGGGAGTCTAGAAGAAAACATGAAGTCTTATCTATGCTCTTTGGCCTCCAAGAATTTCATAGACATTAAATAGTTCTCTTTTAGAGATAGTTCAGTGTTATGTTGAGAAGATGAGCTTTGGAACTTTCTGCCCAGGTTCTAATTTGGACTCTACCACTTACCAGTTGTGTGACCTTGGCCAATCCAGTTAGCTCTCTAAGCCTCTGAAAGAAATGGGGCTTATAATAATAATAATAATAGGACCTACTTAATATAGCAGATCTAGTTAGGTAATGAGATAATGAGCTTAAAGTGCTTGGCATGTGTTAGCACACAACCACATGTGAGCTATAGGGGTGGCATGGGTGGTGGTGATCATAACCACAGAATTCCCCCATTTACTCTCCTTTATATCTGGAACATAAATCCAGATAATATTAGTGCTATAGTACAGCAAAACCTGTATCTATTTATTCAACACATATTCTTTATTGAGTACCTAC
Source organism: Physeter macrocephalus (assembly GCF_002837175.3). Taxonomy (NCBI): domain Eukaryota; kingdom Metazoa; phylum Chordata; class Mammalia; order Artiodactyla; family Physeteridae; genus Physeter; species Physeter macrocephalus. The sequence goes on along the minus strand of NC_041214.2, from coordinate 74,325,887 downwards.
AATGTCCAGGCCTAGTAAATGGCATAGGATAAAATTCTCACACACAAAAAATTTAAAAATAAAAATGTCATATTTGAACTTTTGGAGGTTTGTGGCTGAGAACTTTCTCTTTGTGTTGGGTTTCTTCTCAGCATTTCCCTTAATCCCTCTAAGCTATTATGGCAAATAATATCAGCTTTACTGAAATGTCTGACAAGGATGGAGAAAGCAGGAAGACGTTCCCACAGATGGTTCAGGCCAGTACATTTCCTTTCCAGTGGGGTCCGTACTGGGGAAAATGGCTCACATCTGTTCTGGAAGATTTAAACTGGCTTCCTTTTGAGAAGGCAATGTTTTCAGCTCATTGGGCTTAGTAATGTTTTTACTGCTATATGCTTTTAAAAAAAATTGTTCTATATACTTTAAATTCTGAAACACTGAAGAGCGGTTGTACTGGCAAACTATATTAACACTACATAAATAAATATTCTGACCAGTTTAAACAACTTGATGGCTATTAATAAGTGTTGTGAGAGTGATATTCCAAAACTCTGCCAGCTGAATTTTATGTTTTATTAAGTAACTGTGGTAGAGGATTTTAATCTGGTGATACATATCTGTCTGTATGCTTATTTGTCCATAATTGTGTGTGTACAGTAAGTTTACATGAATTTATAAAACCCATACTGAAGATGGCACGCATTGGGCCTAAAAAAATCAAAAGCTCATTTACAAACAATAAATTTAAAGGATAAAAAGATGCATACATTACAAAGAAGCTCTTGTATAAAAGAATCAGAAAGTCTCAGATTCCTAATAACTAACAAGACTTGAATGAAGTGGACTGGGTTGCTGCCTTCCCATTCTAACGGCCTTCCCTCACCGAGTTTTGGCTGGTGTATCAGGCCTTTCCACAGTGCAGTAATAATTGACAGCAGGCTGACACGCAGCCCGAGGAGAGCTCTGTCAGGAGGTCTCCTGGGCCTGGAGATCAGTGTGCTTAAAATATTAGGATTTGATAGAGTTAACACTTGCCCTTGAGCAAATGGTTTTGAACACTCTGTCAACACTACCGGCGATTACTGCAAACAGATTCTTCGTCCCAGAGGGATGGGAGTGAAGTGCTTTCTAGCTCCCAAGTCTCATCTACGAGGTGTAAAACGTATCATTTCCAGGGTCTTCTCTCAGCTGTGAGAAACACAAACATTTCCCACACACGCAGCCAGAGCCTTTGCTGGGCCTGGGAGGAAAACACAGACTGGCTGAACTTAACCTAAATCCTTCTATTTTGTGTCTCTGAAATACTCTGTGTTTATGAAAAGTCTTTTCATAAGCTCCCAGAATGAGGATTAACTGTAGTTAGGCCAATGCCAAAGCGTGGAAGGAGGGGATGGGAGAATGGGGAAGATCCTGTGGGTACTTTGAAAACTTCAGAAGTTCAAAGTTTTCAAAGTAAAAATTAACACACCTACCAGTAATTTATTTTCAATCTGGGCAAATTCATTTTGGGGAGGAAATGACTCTTCAAAGGAAAAGCATTACCCATTCCTGTTGAGTGAACTGGCTTACAGAATTAGGAAATAAAATCATCGATGATGGGAGATCATGGAAAGTAACTTGCAAGATACTCTTTCTACAGTGGAAGGAACCAGTAAGATCAGAAGATGGCATAGCAACTGCAGCATCATTCAGGAAGTATTTCCAAGGGCTCGCTCTCTGCCCAGCACCGTATTGTGAGGAATGCCAGTTACTAAATGAAATGGCCCCTGCTCCAAGTAAGAGGGACCACAGAGTTCAGAAGACAGAACCCATACTGTGCTATGGAGGTAGCTGATATGGGACCTCTCATCTACAGTTATTACAAGTTCATTATTAGAAAATCAAGTGCAAAAGGAACACCTCAATTCCCACCCCCTGGAAAAGGCTGTTTAACGTGCCTGGTTCTGTCCGTCAGCTGATCTGCCACGACTGCTTCTCACCCTTACTTCGAGGAGAAACCCCTCCTAAGACAACCGAGACTGCCAACACCAACAAGCAGGGAGGATTTTTTTTTAAAGGGAAGCAGAAGGAAGTGTGTGAGAAGCAAAGCTTAAAGATCCACAAATCCAGACCCCAGCTTTCATGGTAAAGGTTTATAACCTCCCCCTTCATTATATCATCTTGCCATGATGTTCTGAACACCTGCACTATTAAATTCTTTTCTTGGATTTTTTAATAAGAAAAAATTAACAAAGTAAAATTTGTTGACAGTGTTCACAGTCAACGCAGTGGGTGTTCCACCTATGAGCTGTCACATTTTTCATGTTCATTTCTGCAGGTGCTAAATACATGCTGACAACAACATATGTTACCAATCTTCAATTTTTTTTTAAACTCGTAATTAAGGAGTGCTCACAGCTTGAAGAAAAAAAATAATACAGGTGAAAGCTGCCTCTGCCCAAAGACTTCTTTATTTTTCCTCTACCCATTTACATAGTTCTTGAATGCAGAATATATGGAAAAAATAAGCTCTCAAAATTATTATCTAGATCAACAGTAGCCATAAAACAAATTTGTAACAATGCTAAAAACATGAGTTCAGTTCCTCCCTGAGAAAACCCCACTCTTTCTTCCTTGTTTTTTAATTTTTGTCTTGACTCTTTTCATTTCTTTTGCTCCTTTTGATAACACAGTGTTTCTGGGAAATCACACGAACCCTCCAAAAAAGTGTTTATTGTGCTATATGACCCTCAAAGTTGTAGAAACATTCTCTAAGTGGAATATAATTCTTTGATCCTCTTGTTACTTTCTGTGAACATGATCACTTCTGCATAGTTAAATAATTAGTAGGAAATGATTGTAATTTTATCCCTATGAATTTTAGAGATAATTTCTTTTTATGGCCATTAGGGGACTATATGAGAGCTTCTACATTCCTCCTCTAGGGACCAATGATGGGGTGATTGATGACACCTTCATCAACAAGTATTACACTATTCTCTGACAGCTGGTAAGAAAGTTTAGACGTGTTTTCCAAATGTGAGAAAGTATCAACATCACCGGGGTGGGGTGGGGTGGGGTGGGGTGGTGGGAACTCAATCACTCTACTTGGGGCCCCACCCACTCTAAACTCCTGGCAATCAGCCATATCCAGTATCCCCTCAGAGCCTCTGCTTCTCCTTTCCCACCATCCTCACATAGAGTGAGTGAGACCAGGATGGCTCCTCCTTCGAAGGCCTTTTTTGAAGACCCTATTCAATGCAGCTTCACCGCAAAACTCGGACACATGACCCTGCTTTGTGTGCTTTGAGGCAGTTGTCACTATCATAAGTTACTTTTATAAAAAACTTGTTTACTGTTTGTTTCTTTGGCTAAAATGTAAGCCCCATGGGATCAGGAACTATGCATCTGCCTTGTTTGCATTTAGCACAGATCCTAGCACAGAAGTAAATGCTCAGTATTTTTTAAATAAATTAATAAATTGCTTAACAAAGATACAGATATGATACTGAGGCTGTTTCCCCTGGATATTCTGACTGAACAGAACTGGGGTGAAGCCAAAAGCCCGTAATAAAATCATTTCAGGTGATTTGGATGATCAGGCAAATTTGAGAATCACTCTTCTAGTGCCTTGCTACTCACTGTGGCCCATGGGTCAGCAGCCTGAGCGTCACCAGGGAGCTTGTCACAAATGCAGATTCTCAGCCCTGCCCCAGACCCACTGAATCAGAACTGGCATTAGCAAGATCCCTTGGTGATCTGTGCCCTAAAGTTTGAGAAGCCCGGCCCAGGTGCATTTATTTCTGGACCAAGTCTCCCCTGTCAGTGAGATGCAGACACGGAGGACTCACCAGGACACTGGCAGGCCTGGTGGGCAGGAATGGGAGTTCTCTGACCAAAATTACCAGCTCAATTCATCACATCTCCCAAAGTGAACATGTGATTTCTAGACTAGCAATTCTCACAGTGGGGTCCCCAGACCAGCAGCATCAGTATCACCTGGAAACATGTAAGAAATACAAACTCTCTGACCCCATCTCGAAACTACTGAATTAGAAACTTAAAGGGAGGGAGCCCAACAATCTGGCTTTTAACCAGCTCTCCAGGTGAAATTCTGATTCATACTAAAGTTTGAGAACCATGGTTCTAGACCAGAACCTAGCTGTGTGTTCTACCTGTGCATTAAAATCATCTGGGGAACTTTTAGAACTCTCAGTGCCTAGTACACACCCCAGACAAATTAAATAAAAATTTCTGAAAATAGCACCTAGATTTCAGTAACCTTTAAACCTTCTCAGGGCTGGGAACAACAGTTCTAGCCACAATCAGATCTACCCAGCTGCTTGGCAATAGTCACCAACAGAAACAGAAAACCTGGAAGCAAAGCTAGATTAAGACAGCAATTCTTGGACTTCAGCACACATGAGAGTCTCACCTGGAGGGCTTGTTAAAACACAGACTGCCAGGTCCCACTCCAGAGTTTATGAGTCAGCAGGTCTGGGTGGGGCAGAGAATCTACAGTTCTAACAAGTTCCCAGGTGATGCCATTGCAGCTGGACCAGAAAATATATTCTGGGTTCTTCTAATGTAATCAGGCTGCAGAAGTCATAGGTCAATAAACTGAGCTGTTTTAAGCCAATAGGTCCAGTATTTTTGATCCCTATAAATTGTTCCCCCTCCAAAATCTCATAGTCAGTGTAATTGGAAGGGATATAGTGAACAGATATTAGTTGAGAATCAGATGGGCATAGGTTCGGATCTTGGCTCTGCCTCTCTAATCAATTTGTTTAATCTTCCCGCATCTCCGGCTACTGATTCGTGAAACAGGAAGAAGATGCATGAGCGGTGGTTCTAATCCTTAACCAGCCATTACTAGCTGTGGTTCTTGGGGGGAAGTTACTTACTTCTTTGCAACTCAGTTGTGTCCTAATAACTTTATCACTTCTCAGGGTTGCTGTGAGGAATAAATGAGTTAGGCCTAGAGAGATTAAGTAACTTCCCCAAGGATACAAAATTCCCCTAGTAATTGGGGAACTAGGCTTTAACCTAAGCAGATCTGACTTCCCAGCCTACTAATGAGCTATCGATGGTCAAACCCAATGGCCTTTTTCTAGGTTCTCCTTCTCCCTGGGTCATTAATGGTACCTGACTACTCTCTCCCTGAAAGTTTCTTCTCTCTGGGTTTTTTTCACCGCATTACTCTGTTCTTTCTCTTTCCATTTTGATTCTTTATTATATCTCCAAACCAGTATTCTAAAGTTTGACCTCTCTCTTAAACTCCAGACTTTATTTCAATTTCCTGCTGGGCATCTCTGCCTAGATTTGACCAGACACTCGAAAGCAATATGCCTCACCCTAGCTCATTCTTCTCCCTCATTTATTTTCACTAGTGGCACCACTATCTTCCCCGGCACTCAGGTTCAAAACTTCAGAGGCATTTAGTTAGTTGGGAGTTTCTACTTAGTTATTTTCACTCTTTTCATAAACCACACAAGGGATTTCTAAAAGGCCCTTAATATAATACCACTTCTCATCAGCAATGTGGCCAATGAAAATTAGAAAAAACACCTACATTTTTCCTCTTTTTACGAGAATTACATGAAAAATTAGCCATAATCTTTCTTTAATTTAGAACTTTGGATATTTAATGTCCTATGCTCTATTTGTTGTTGTTGTTAAGAGGAACTGTATAGGAGACTATCTTCTCACATATGAAGATGATTGTCTTACCAGAAAAAGCCACTTACAGTCACTCACATAGTCACCAAAATACATGCACCTGAGTCGATGTAAGTGTTGAGCGCTCAGAGACACTAGTTGGCAATAGCAGCTGGGAGACTTAAACTTATAATCCAGTTGCACCACAGTAGAATGTATTATGCATAGTCACCCACTATTCTTTAAAATAGTGATTTCCAAATTGTTTGAAATTTTTGAAAAAGTCATTCAGTGGTGAATGAAATGCATAATCTTTAAGGTCCAAGAGCATCAAGATATACCTTTAAATTATGAGAATTTAAACTGTTTTAATGATATGAGCTAACTAAATAAGTTATTTCTAAACTCAATAAGCCCAAAGTTAGGGCCCAGGGCCTAACCTCCCTTAACTGATACTTAAAATCATAGAGCTCTCTGGATAAGCTATGTACAACTGTGCGTGAGCTTCTCCTAATTATTTAGTAATAATCATAATGCACTGTCAGAGAGGACAGTGAAGTCTTGAGGGATATTGATTCCTAAAAACCTTCCCATGCTCAGATTGACACCCTCTGAAGTTTGTGGCCAAAAAGCAGCTTTTATCACTCACTTGTTCTGCGGCTGGTCCCAGATTCGAGGAGACCAACTGTACAATTAAACTGCCTCTGCTGGCCTGCAAGATAGTATTCCACTGGTAAGTAAGGATACAGAGTATACATGAAGTATATTTCACCAATGGTACATAACTGGTTTTTAGGAGCCCAAACTAAATCACTTGGAATTTTGCCAAACTGAAAAAGACGGAAAAAAAAAAGCCATAACAATCTTCTTTCTGCTAAGAATAATTATGTGAAATGTTCCCAGTGGGGTTGCCACCTTATTAAGTACCCAATTGTGATCCACGGCTGCTAGGGACTGGCTAAAAACATGATGAATGCGTTGTACAAGATCTATAGAAAGGATAAGCATAGTTAAATAGGTATGTTATTTGGAAGCATAAATGCAGCTGAAGTTCAGGGGCTCCATATGAAAGCACATCTTTAAGGTAATTATTGGGCATTACTATACTTCCATAATGTTGAAGAATGGCCATCACTATCTAATTTCATTCCTTCTATAGATTTATGTCTAGATCTACTCTAAAGGGCAATTTAGAGAAATGATGCTACAAATTTAATTATTTGTTTATTATTTAAAGAATCAAATGTCAACACTATGAACATCTTTTACAAGGCACAGTCTTTTTTAAAAAATTTAATTCATGCCATTCTGCAGGAATAAGCTAGTATTTTAGTCACTCCAAAGGGTTAAAATACAGATGCTGTAAATGAAATGCATAATCCTTAAGGCCTTAGAGCATTAAGACATATCTGCTCCTTAGGGTCCATCTTTGTCCATAATCAATTTCTTCCCTTGGAGGACATTAATTGTCTCTAATGATAGCTTTCCATCAATACATCCTTGATCTTAAAAGGCCTGTACAGCTTTTTCCTTTATTCAATCAAATCATCTCTACAATTGCCCCCCTTTAGTAAGATAATACCTTTTAAGCCTTGTATTTTAATATAAAAAATAAGAGGTAGCTGCAAATTCTAATGGAAGTGCTAACATTTGAGAACCAGGATGATGGCTTCCATTATCCTAAATAATGTTTGAAGATTATAGAAAGCACTGTGTTTCAAAAGGTGGAAACTAATCCACCACTTTCAAATTATTCCCTGTATAAAAATCTGTTCTGACATTAGGATATTTTTTTTGCCCCAATGATGGCTCTGTATATTTAAATATCTGAATATAAAAGATAATTTTTCAGTGCTAAAAAAGGCAAATAATTGCTATTTATAAGAACAAAATGCTGAATAATTCAAGGAATTGACAACTTTAAACATCAAAGCCTTTTATTTCGTTATTCCTCTGATAAGCCATTCCCACACTCTTCACTCAAGCCACCACAACCCTAATCAGTAGTTACTAAAATTATTTAATTTCATGGTGTCAAAAAAAAAAAAAAAGACCTCAGTCTCTTTGCGACCCACTAACAATATCTTGCTTTCTCCACCCATTTGCTTCTTCAAACATGCTTTTCTAAAAGTGTGGAAATTCTCTCTCTCTCTCTCTCTCCCTCTCTCTCTCTCTCTCTCTCTCTCTCTCTCTCTCTCTCTATATATATATATATATATATATATATATATATATATATTTGCCATTCTACTGATTTGTTTCCATTCAAATAGAGGATTGCTCTTGCACTGCTTTATCTAGGTTACCCAGGACAAATCTATGTTTCTGTCCATGGCCTAACAACAGCTTCTGCAGAGATTGCCCTAATATTTACAATAGGTAAGGGACCTTGAGAAGAGATACTGATAGGACAAAAGCTGTCTACCCTACAGAATTCTTCTTTGGCTAATTTCTATATTCAGTAGGAACATAGCAAAATTTCCGTGATGCATATAAAGTATCATTCTTCTCACTGCAAGGTTAGGAAGCCCTTCTTGCCAGTCCTGGCTTACATGTGTGCTTTCTCTCTTACTTACAAAAAATCTGCCAGCATTCTAGGAAATAGATGAAGAGACTCTGTGGAATGTAATTAACTGCAAAGCCCAGGTGATTAAAAAACCGATTAAAAGAAAATCACAGACACAACACAGAACTTATTCACTGAAAAAAAAAAAATAAGGTGAGGGGGAGGTAAACAGAAAAATTAGTAATTTGTTTTGGGTTTCTCTAGTAATATGTGCAATTCTAGGTGCTAAATTTACATTATGAATTAAAATACCAGCAATATTTCATAAATACATTGGCTTCAGAAAGAATAAAAGAAATATTAGAATTCTGTATGGAAGGAAAATGTGTATATGTAGGTAGATAATATCACCCTAACAAATATCAAACCTAAACAAAACACACACAAAAGTGAGACCAGTTAACAACCAAGATAAGAGATGAAAATTGCCACTGAAGCCGATCAACTTTATTCAATGCCCTGATAAGCACTTATTTGCTCTTCCCCATTATGCTTTCTTAGTATTTATAAATTCTCATTTAATTATGCTGGCAAGTGGTAATTGTCAAATAAAGCTCAGATAGGCATAAGCCCTCAGGCTGCACATGACAGAAAAATATCTGTTAAAGCTGGGCTGATTCACACGCTTAGGAAATAATTTCCTTTCTTCTTTTTATCCTTGCCAACAAATTATATGAACTGGCACTTTGTGCTTTGTAGGCATTTTGAAGTCTATGCAGATTATAGAAAAGAAAAATTAGTTGTTTCAATATCTACCATTCCTAAATTATTCTGCTGATTTAAGACATCATGTACGGAGAGAACAAAAGAGTGCAAAGATCAAGAAATTCAAACCTTGCTCTACTTATAGTTTATGCTCTGGGTCATTTTCAATTGAGGAAATCAAGATTTGGAGAATTATTTTACATATTGTATAATGGATTTTACATAAAGTAGGAATTGGAACATGACATTCATCCCATTAGGAGAGATACAGAAATCTCTTTTTCCTTAAGTCTCTTACTACTTAGGTTTAATTAGTACCCTTCCACCCCACCTCTTTTGTATCGAGTATTATAATTTTTTTTCCCAGCTAGTTGCAGCACTCCAGCTGTGGAGCATAAACACAAATAGAGGATTATAATGCATACAAAAAGATAAGTTGAACACCAAGAGGCAATTTAATTTACATCTAATATTTAGACAGAATGTTACATTTTGGTTATATATGTAGAGCCACTTGTGAATTATTTTTATTTGCAAGGCTGAGCAGAGAAGGGACAGAGGACTATTCGTTCCCCTATCTTTTGCTTGCAGGGGGAGAGGGGTGCAGATGGGGGAGAGAAAGCAAAACTATATAAAAAATAAAAAAGTCTAAGGAAACTCAAGTTCCTGCAGTGAGCAAAGTCAGTACCACCTCTTCTCTCGTCATTCCACTTCTCCCTCCCTGGACTCCAGCCACCCTGGGCTACTCTGGGGACCTTGAATGTGGCACGTTCCCTCCTGCCTCAGGGTGTTTGCATGTGTTCTTCCCACTGCTTGGAAAGTTCTTTTACAACTTCAACCCCACTCTCTTCTCCACCTCCAATCCCCTCAATCTACGTATGTCCCACTCATTCTGCAGATCCCAATTCAAACATCCTTTCCTTAGGAAAGCGTTCTCTGACCCCCACTGTCAGCTCCAGATAAGATCATCGGTGTTATTACATCCCTCATAGCCCTTATTACAGTTTAAGAAAAGAATAATAATACAGATATAAAGCATTTATTATGTGCCAGGCTACTAGACGTTTTAACAAATACCTCACAGCAACCTTGTGGAGGAAGATGACGAGTCACGGAGTCATTAAATCACTTGCACAAGATTCCACAGCTAGAAAGTGGTGGAGCCAGGACTTGACCCGTGTCTGGGTCCAGAGTATGTGCTCTTAGCTACTGCTTCCTATTGCCATATTTATCTGCACAATTACCTAGCCACTATTTGTCAACTCCCCTTGTCCCCCAGACACTAGTCGGGAAGTACCATGAAGCCAGCAATCATGTTTATTTTGCTCAAGCCTGATCCATAATAGGAACTTAACAATTATTGAATCAGTGAATGAAATTTAGCTCAAAATAAAGACATGGTTTAGAAGCTGAAGACTGCTGAATGTCTCAGTTATTTTAGCTGCCAATGCAGTTCCTCTATATTTGGAGACCTGTCTGCTTCATTAATCCTGTGAGGTGGCTTAGCCTAACAGACAGAACTTCATGTATCTTTGCTTCAGTGAGTAAGGTGCTTTTATTTTTGTTTTTTAATGGTTTAATTCCTTTTATTGTAAGGCTGTAAGTAAAAACCAAAATGTTTAAGTGTCGTTGATACTTTAAAGAATATAAATTCTATAAAAAAGCAAGGCCATTGGCATAGATTTTTTGAGACTGAGTAGATATTGAAGTTAGTAGCATATATTTTAATACTGACTCAGAAACACTCCAAATGCATAGAAACATTGGTACATTTGACATATTATGCAGCCAGAATACAGAGTGCACCCCAGGTACAATCTGCATATTATTAATACTTATTCAGAGTCAACAAGAATGTTAACAATGTTTCACAAAACTGTGTAACTAATATTTGAATATGCAGTCTAACCTTGAATAATTCAATTCTTTATACCCCAAAATGAGCGCTACTCATTAGAAAACTTAGCAATTTTCCTGGTTTTGCATTGCTTGTGCATACTTTTAGAGAATTTTAGTACACGATGTGGGCTATTCAGTAAGTGATGTAAATTTTCTTTTTTAAAAGGAAATAAAATCCTTTTTAGTAATCAAAATATAAAAACACATCCAGACTGGCACTTGGGAAAGTGAACATAACCTCAATTCAGGCAGCTCTTTTTAAATAAGAGATGTTCCCACACAGGCTCTTAATTGAGAATTGCAAAGCTAAACTGCATTCATATCTTGGTATTCATAAATGGTTTTCAGCTACTTATTTATTTCCATCAGCATTACTCTAACCCAGTCAAAAACTCGTCTAAAACGAAGTCGCCATTTTGAAAGAATATTTTGCATCTTCTGTATTACGTTGTTTCTGCCACTTTAGTCTATTCAGTACATTGTTGTAGCACTGAAGCACTTTCCATTATAATTAGGAAGTTAGCTTTTTAAAAAATAAAGCATTTACTTCTCATTTCCATAAAAACAAAACACAACAAAATAAAAATCTCTTCCATTTGAAAGGTGAAGGAACCAAGGCATGGAAAACTAGGTGCCTTGCTCAAAAAATAAAAATTAAGATATGGGCCAATAACAAGTCATTTTGCTTAAAAAAGTTGTTTCTGTACAATCACACATATTCACATGTTTTATCTGGAAGGGTAGTGCAAATACACTATCAGTAAGGCCATCAATACAAGCTAAATTCTTTTTTATTTAAAATCTCAATATTTATAAATTACACATAATCTCTTTCTCTCTCCACTTCTCCCTCCTCTTCCTCCTCCTTCTTCTGTACCATGGCTAGCAGATAATATTCTGGATGACCCTGAGGCCTAAGACCTTGGCAAGCATCTTCTGACTCTTCAGAAAAAGAATAGCTATGTTGAGTATAGTTTGAGAATAGTTAAGCATAGTGATTATATTCCAGGGCTCTGCATCCTGGCCACCAAATGTGGATATGTGCTAATTCTTTTCCACTAGCCTGAGGGTTCTGGGAACTTGTAAATCAAATTCCTGACTGTTTTGTAACAAACAGATTAGTGGATCCTTACAAATCACCAAACAGGATATTGGGGAGAAAGTGTGAGACAATAAAACTAATGTTTAAGGTGGGAGACAGAGCGAATCCACAGACATTTCAATCTGCTTTCCTAACCAATGTCCTGTTTATTGATCAAAATGTTATCAAGCTCTAAAAATACATAATTTATGCCATTGCAACTCCTCAGCTAACTTCAAAGCTTTTAGAACATAGCAAAACCCTCTGTACACTACAAGCTAAATAAATATCTGTTGGCTGGTTTTTGAGTAAGAAAAACACTCTGGCACCATCCAACAGAAATATAATGTGAACCTTGTATGTAATTCTAAATGTTCTAGGAGCCACATTAAAAAAGTAGAGAGAAACAGGTGGAATTGATTTTGATAATACACTTCATATAACCAATGTATCCAAAGTAGTATCATTTCAACATGTATTGAATATAATAAATTATTGACAAATTTGATATTATTTCATCTTTGTACTAAGGCTTCAAGATCTAGTGTGCATTTTACATTACATCTCAGTTTAAACTAACCACATTTCAAGCGCTCGATAGCCATACATGGCTAGTGGTTACCATATTAGACAGCACAAACACTCTGTACCCTGTTAATTGAATGAGGTTTGCTCTTTTCTCTTGTGCTCTAAGTTAATAATGTATTGATATAGCTAATGACACTAGAATAATGCATTTTCCAATATATAAAACAAATTTTTTGGCAATGAATATATTTGAGATAGAGCTTGTTCTTCCCTAACCCCATAAAAAAGAAACATTCTTAACTGTATATGTTAGTTGAATTATCTTCATCAGTTCTACACAATAGTGATTAGAAGTGCTGATCAGCACTGCTACTGAACTTTTCAGTGAGTTTTGTACTGGAAATTAAGATAAACATAGAAAATATGTGAGGTAAGCTTTATAATTGGGGCTCTTAGGGTGAAAGTATGAGTCTATAACTGGTAGCATCTATGTACTTCTGTCTTATTTAATTCACCAAACATAAACTCCACAAAGCCTCCTGTGATGTACCCTGTCTGGTCTTTTAATCACTCAATTTTGAAATACTGTAATTATTGTTAATCTCTCTCTCCCTTTAACCCTACACTTTATCAGTTACAAAATCTTGCCAATTCTGCCTCCAAAATGAATCTCATCTTTATTTCCATCTCTGCACTCTCACAGACTTAGATAGAGCCTTATGCATCTGACCCTTCTTGGACTGTGGCCACCCACAAGCTCCCAGTCTTCTGTTATCATAGGATAGTGCTAATTACAGATGCCCCGCTGAAACGTAGTTTGGAAAACATAACTCCTTGTTCATAGTCCTTTGATGTGAAGATATTCAACATACACAGGATACAGTCCTAACTTCTTTATCAGAGCCCTCCTCAATTTGATCCTAACTTACTTATATTAAACTACCACCTAAAACCTACTGCATCTCACACTTAGACTCACTGCTCCATAAAATACTGATCTTTCCTGCTTTTGGCACATTCTAGTCTTTCACCCTGGAATGCCTTTCCTGCCTTAATCTTCAATTTTGCCTTCAAAACAAAACTTGAATCCTATCTTAAACTTTTCTAGATCCATCTATCTGTCAATCCAATAAATGTTTTATGATAGTTTTTTCTGTGTACCAAATACTAAGCTATGCAACAGATATTTTTTTTAAAAGTTTTTCTTGAATATTTCCTAAGTTGGTAAGTGATGTTTGCAATATAATATGATAAATGCTATAACCAACATATGCACAATGTGTTTTTGAAAGGCCAGAGGGGGACAAAAATTCTGACCGGATATAGGGAAAATAGGAAAGATATTACAGAGGAGGTGTTATTTGAGCAGGTGTCTTGAAGAATTAATATTAATTTGCCGGGTAGAGAAGAAGAGAATAATGTTCCTGACAGATGAAACTAACTATTCAAAGGGCACAAAAGTACACGATAGCAGAATGGAAAACAGATTAGCATTACTAAAGAAAGGATGATATTCAAAATATTTAACAACCAGTGGGCATGTGTACTGACCAATCAGAATTAACAATGGTCTTACCTATACACGCCAGCTGAATATCAACCCAGAAACAAAGTCAATGAACGTGCTTAGCACAAAAACAGTGGCAGGAAGGACTAGCTCAATAACAGATTAGTAGGGCTATGATAATGATTTGAACTTATTTCAGTAGATAGGAGGGAACCACTGAAAGGCTTTAGACAAATGAAAGTCATGTTAGCAACTATATTTTAGAAAGATCAACCAGGCAACATATAGAGGCTGGATTTGAAGGAAAATAAATAAAAGGCTGAGATGAGTTAGATGATTGTCGTAGTCCAGATAAGAGATGAAATGTAGTTGAACTGAAACCATAGCTGTGAAGACAGAGATAAAATATCAAATTCAAGGTATATTTAGGAGATACAAATTCACAGGGTTTGATGAACAATTGAACATGAGGAATGGGAGACTGATGGAAAGATAAATTATGCATTTGAGGTTTTTAGTGTGGAGAACTGATGTACAGTGATACCATCAAACCAAACAGAGAATATAAAAAGGAGGAAAGGTTTCATTTTGTATATATAACATTTAAGATATCTGCGGAACATAGTTGGGTATGTCCAGAAGACAGCTACAAATAGGAGACTAGAATCCAGGAGAGATAAATATCTGGGAGTTACAACTCATTGTGTGATGGTTGAAATAAAGAACATAAATGGGTTTTCCTAGGGTGAGAAAAGAATGACTGAAGATGGAATCCTAGTGAAGATCATCACTTAAGGAATGGGAAGAAAAAAAAATCAGTGTTCTGCCTTGTATTTATAGACCTCAGTCTTCTTCATTAGATCTTGAGATCCTGAAGGGCAGAAATCACATGTTATTTACCTTTGAGTAGCATTAATGTTCACTAAGAGTGTTTGACACCTAGCAAGTTTGCATGCACACACACAAAATGTTTGCTGAGTTGAAATAAGTTTCATCCTGGAACTCTTGGGGATAATGTATGTTTCGTAGGACATTTGGTTAGATTGCTCTGCCTAGCTGTATCGTTGCGTATGAAAATGGGCTCCTCGGTATTCCTTCCAAATTCACCCACAACCTTTGAATGCTTTTTCTCTGAACTAACGGTCCAATTTATTTCCCAATGGGCCACAAAGCCAGACATCTCATGAAGGCATTAGTTGGTCATTCAACAATATATCCACAGAGAAGCTCCTGCGGGATTGATAAATGAAATGATTACTGCGCCTCTAACTTTCATCTCTGTAGATAATGTGATGTTATGAAAAGATTCAGATACACCTGCTCTGTCACTTCTTGGTGTACGGCAGGTACATGGCAAGTTATTTCACTTCCTTGAGTTTGTTTGCTCATCTGTAAAATAGGAATAATGTGACCTACCCCTTAGGCTCAGTGATGAGAACTAAATGCAACCTTGCAGTTAAAAGCATCAAACTCATTGTTCATTTAGTGGGGTATTCATCTTTGGTAAGAATAAAACATTATTTTTTCCTTTGGATAAATTACTAGGAAGAAGAAAATATATTTCCCAGAAAAGTAACTGGAAGATAATAATTAATCACCTCATAAGTAAAATTCACATTAAGAATGGGTATTTGCAATGGAATTCATAAAAACATGGCATAATGTTTTTAAGTATAATAGAAAAAGGCATAAGTCCCTGTGTAAATAATTTCACCAATTTCAGAAAATCATTGAAGTAGTTCTCTTTTTAATGATTACTTTGACTGACTTGAGCACAATAGTGTTTTTTTGGTTTTTTGTTTATTTGTTTGTTTTACCACAGCAGAAGAACAGGCTAGAAGCAGAGAACGTAAGGGCTTAGGTAAAATTAAAGCAAATCAGTTGAATTCCAAATTTGTGCAAGCCAATGTGTCAGACGTCAAGACAAAAATGCAAAGAACTCTCTGCCTTCACCTGAACCACTGACAAAATCCTGGGCCCCAGAAGAGGAGCCATAGTTTTTGTTTAGTTTTATTGGCAGGATTTGTGGTGGATTGTTTGTCTTGATATCCCTATTTTTCCAAACAACAATGGAAAAGTCAACTTCCCTTTCTTGTTCCTAGAAGGAAAACTGAAAGCAGTAGTAAAGTATATAAACAGCCCAAATCATCAAAACCTGTGGACATTTGGTAACCTCTAGAATGTCTTGGTCACATTTAATCATTTCAGTAGGAAAGAGGCCAAAACCTCTAAAATTGAAGAAAGGTGAAAGTTAAAACCAAGGTAATAGCAAACTGGTATAAATGACTAGCTCACAAACTAAAAAGTTCTAGACGTACGGCTGCAAATAGAGAGAAAGATATTATAGTTCTAAGACAATCTTGGGCTTTTGCAGTAAAAAACATGGGTTCCAGTCCTGGCTCTAGCCTTCACCAGCTGATTAATCCTAGACTTTGCCCCTTGGTTTCTTCAACTGGCAAAATCACTTAACACTATTAGCATACTATTTGTATTAGCACACTCTTATGTGTGAAAGTACTTTGTAAACTATAAAGCATTGTGCCAGCGTGAGCTTAGGTCATTGGCAGCAGCGCCATAAGGATTCTGACTCATTGGCAGCTGTGCTGTCCATTTGCACCTTTGTTTGATTGGTAGGAACTTGAAACTGTCTATTCCTTAAAATAGACTGTTCATAAACAAGGCAACTTATTGAAAAGTTCTGGTTTTCTTAGTTTTTCTTAATAGTCCTGCAACCAAACCCACAGTCCCAGCCAAGAGAAATATAGATTTATGATCCCAAATTTAAAGTTGAGATTAACTATGGGAAGTGTTAAGGATTATTAGGGAATATAAATGGGTTCCTTATAATGCTTAAACTGTCCCCCATAATGTGACTCTCCAGTGTAAAACATCTTTGACATAAGGTTATGAAAATATTAAAATACTTTTTTATGCACCAATATATTTCTTTATGTGTGTGGTTTCCTTCCAGTCTTTTTTGGGAAAGTTTATTATGAAATATTTCTGATATCAATTAGTAAAAAAAAAAACCAAACAACAATATAACTACCACCATATATTTACCGTCAGCTTAGGAAATAAAACGTTACCACTAAAATTGAAGGCCCCTATTAATTCCTCCCCCATTTCACTATCTGCCCCAACCTCCCAGACAAAAGTCAAAATTATCCTCAATTTGCTCTTTTAGATATTTAATAATAGCATATATTTCTTCTTAAGGTAAAGTTATTTTTCAAAATATCTTCCTCAGAATTTGTACGTTACCTGTCCCTAAACTGCCTGAAATCATAGACACATTCTTAAAGCTTTTCTAATCATTTTATTAATTAAACTGAACAGACAAATTAGGCAACTGACCTAAAGCCATAGATCATTAGCGCTAACTAGAACTAGGATCACAAGGAACACATGAGGATTAGGCGACAAAAGACCTTGGTTTGAGCCCCAAGTCTGCTACATACTAGAAGGGTGATCTTAGCTATATCATTTAAATTATTAGCTTCCGTTTCCTTGTCTATAAAATGGATTAATACCTGCCTTGCTTCCCGGATTATTATGATGAGAAAACGAGGTAATCTATGTGCAGGTCTATAACCTATTCTATAAATGTTGTTGCTTGTTATCATTAGGAGTCAGTACTCTAGCCACTAAGTCTGAGATGATAGCTCCAACAAGGTTGGGGCCCAATCCCCAGGTGACTCTGAGACTCATATAGGCCACCTCACAATAATTGCTATCACTTATTGCATCCTTAACATATCATGATGCAAGTAGTCTTTCTCAAAACCCTTTGGTTAGACATTATCCTCCTTCTCCAAATGAGAAGACTGATTTCCACCGAGGTTAAACAAGTTGTCTAATGTCACACTGTTAATAAGGAGCAAACCTGAGATTTGCAGCCCATGCTCCTAAGTACTAGGCCATATCGCCTCCCTAGATTTGGCCAAAGCTGATTGGCATGCCTTGAATACCTCTATCCAGTCTCTTGCAGGTGCCATAATGCCAGCCACAGCAAGAACCAGACCACGGGTCTCCAGACTTTCAATCCAGTATATCAAATTTACACAAAAGATTTTTAAAATGAAATCTTTACAGTGTCATCATGCGTTAGGTAATCCTGTCAGATTAGGGAAATCAAAACATGTTTTCCCAATGTTTCATATGAAAGGGAGGATGTTTTAAAAATGTCTAGATTCCCTCCAGTTGTTTTCTTGCGTGGAACACCTGGATATGTCTTCTAGTTTTTTCGTTTTGATTGTTGTGGTTGCCACGGTTGCTGTTGTCATCAGCCCAGCCTCCAAATACCACCATTTTGCAAAAGCGGAAACTGAGCCTCCAAGAGGCCAAATGACTTTCCCAAAGTCCCACAGGTGGTGGAAAATCTGAGACTGGAATGTTAGCTTTCTCCTGCCGAGGTCAGTACCCTTCTGACAATATCACGCTGCCTCTTCAGGGAATATAATAATCATTTTTCAGATTTCAAGTACAATGTAGATTTTTAATTTGGTATTCATTGATACCATGGCACCATAGCAGTGAGTCAATCTTGAATTAAAACCTATGAACTTCTGACTCTTAAATATTAGAAGTATTTACCAAAATGATTCATTCCCCACTGGGGTAAAGATTCAATTTTGAAAATTTCCAAATAACAGAAAATAGCTGTTCTAAAAGAGAAGCTAGAATTTGAGGTTTACAGATTAATCTTTTAGAAAGAAGTCCCTAAGAGCTGAACTAGAGGGCAATTAAGTTCTTTTCTTATTAACTATAAAACAAATTCATCTTTTAAAAAAAGCAAAATAGTAAATACTTGAACTGCATTTAACACACAGAAAGAGGAAAAGGAGACGTAGGTAAATATGACCTTTCTTGCTCTGGCTCCATCTTGTTTTCGTTGTCCTTTGTATTTACTTTCTCCTTGCAGACTAGAGTCCTGAGAAGAGTTACCCCGTAATAAGGATCCCAGCAAGTGGTTCTGCTATGTACATGCAATGTCTCAGGAATCTTAGTTCTGTTCCACCAAGGGTAAAGGAAGACTACACAGAAACGGATCATTTCTATAAGAAAGGATAAATGTGAAGATATACTCAAGATGTTAGGGAACCACAGATGAGGGGGGCCTGACCCTGCCTCTAGGGTTTTCACTCCTGGTGAAAATGAGTCTTTAAGGATGCATAAGTGTCAGCCAGACAGGGATAGTAACATGGCATTCCAGGCCAAAGAAATATTCACTGTGTGCAGGGAAAGAATAGCAGTTTGATGTTACTAAAGTACCAAGCACAGGATGAGTAATTCCCCAAGATGAGGCTTAAATGGGTAGGAGAGTAGCTTTAGAGGTCCCTGAGAACAACCTGAATCTGAAGTAAGATATGAACACAAGGAGTTCTACTGAGGGATGTGTACCAAGAATTTCATTCCTTAAAGTACTGACATTTATGAATTACTTACATTTCAAAACTTAAAGCCAATTCAAGTTTAACCCTATAGTAAAGTCATTCTAAGGCATTTGCATTTTAATATGCTTCCTTCCATGGGAGGAAAAAAATGTGCTTGGGTCAAGGGGATGGGGCAGCTATAGCTAGACCCTCCATTCTTTTTGTTAGAGTAGATCAAAGTTTGGGAACTCTCTGCTCTGAATTGCCCTTTCTGAACAAATTGAATCTTCCAGTGCAGAGCAAACTGTGATTGCAGTCCCAATAATAACCTTATAATAATCCTGGCTTGGAACCCTTAAGCTTCTAAGAGTAAATTGGTGTGGGGAAGGCGCAAGGGAGGGAAGCAGCTGTCTCTATGGGCAACCTGCCACAATATAGTGATGCCAATGTCCAGGAAGTGAAATATTTCAATTGAAACAATTCCATTAGATTGCATAATAAATTGCCTGCTAGTGTCCAAAACATAGGCTCAGTCTTTAATAGTAAATAATGTTAACCCAAAGGAAATGTCATTCATCCGTCATTTATTGAAATCTACAACATGCAATTCTGTGAAGGTTTCCATCAGTATGAAAAAAAATGCAGAGGCCCATATAGTCTAGAAATTTAACATTCATCCTGGGCCTAAGATAAGCCCACAAGCAGCTCTACCTCAAGGCAGACTCTAAGAACAAGAACAGAAGTTCTAGCAAATTGCTATGAAGGTTCAGAGACAGGAGAGATTAAGTAGACTTGGAAAATTCCTCCAATTTCCATAGGAATAATAAATATGATCAAAAACAGAAGAAAGAAAACAAGGTTCACAGTTTTCTCCCTGATTAGACTGCCCACTCTATTTCAAGGAAATTCAGATTAGCAAGCCAGGCTTTACTACACACCCCAGAATGTGTACAAAATTTTAAGTTTGTCAAAATAGATGGAATATAAATTTCCAAAGACTAGATTGCCTCCAGCTTCTATTATTTGAAACTAAGGATGGCAAACAGGGATATCTCAGCTGAGCTCAACCACCGTAAGGACCCACAGAGCAAAAGAGAGAATTGCTAAGGTAACCAGACAGCAGAATGTAATTACCCAAATTGGAATTCAGCCAGGCCGTGCAGGCAATATCCACACTCTTTAGAAAATGTCATAGACTCTTTTAATAACCATGGCAATTTTGTTCCATAAACATGTATTAGTAGGACATATCAGAACACGAATAAAATATTCTTGTTTTCTACACCCATGAATGGATAGACAGCCAGAGCAAAGAAGGCAGACTATAAATCTCAGAAACATGATTATGAACTTGCTTAGTTACAATATTCACTCTTGTTTCTAAATGTAATTTTTAAAAATTTAGGAAGAGAGGAATAGTGCTATGTGTGTAATAGAATTCAAATGAAGTATCTTGTATAACTGGTGAAGAGTAATGCTTAAATTGTTCATGTTGGTAATTTAGTGTAAACATGGAAATACACTATTTACATTGAAAATCCTAATGGTAAATTATGGGATGTGTTATCACAGCCTCTGGACAAAAAAATCCCCTATGTTTCTGAAGTTTTACTTCAAATTTTTTAATTGTAATACATTAAAGTACAGATGTTTGTCCTTGGAACTAAATTTTTGATTGCCCCCTATTACCAAAAATAAATGATCCAGTTGTTGGATGAAGTGATTCAATCTAACAAATATTTAACGAGTGCCTACTATGGTCCCGAACAGTCCCTGGCTCTCACAGAGCTGGTAGGCTGGCAAACACATGAAAGGGAAATCGGTAGATTTCCAAGAAGATAGAAATATATGACTGTGAGATGCCTGGAGGGCAGGAAAAAACTACCAAAATGCAGAAAGAAGCAAAATCAAGAGTGAATATCAAGACCCAGTATTGGCTGTGTTGGTATTTAATAAGCAACAGTTTACTTTGGTAGACCATAATCATAATATTTAGTTAATATTTAATTTGCACTCAACACTGTACTAAGTGTACATTTTTTCTTGTATTTTAATGGGATGATACCTCAGTATGGATGGGAGGAGGAGACCTTATGTCTCATTCCGGACAAGAGCACTGGTTCAGTGCAGCCAGCTCAGGGCTCAAATCTCAGGGCCACCAGTTCAAAGCTCTGCTCTCTTGGACAATACGCTTAACTTTTATGTAACTTCTGCTTCTTTATCTGGAAAATGGTGGCAATTATATCTCTCTTTTAGGATTAATAGGGTTAAATGAGATAATGTTTATAAACATTATAAATAGTCCATGGAAGATAGTAAGTACACACACAACACAAAACTGTACTGGCTATGATCTCATAAATATTATCTTTCTCTAATGGTATAATACTATAACACCTATTATAATAAATCATCCTTGAGCTACAAATGCTCTGTTTATATAGCTGGCCCATGGGTTCCTGCCCCTCTTCCTCGCTGCCTCCTGCTCCTTTGCCCATTCCAGGTAGCTGCCAAGCTACACTATCACCCAGAGTAATAGTAATGGGGAGCCATCAAGCCCCAAGCCTCTGTCCCACTCCCTCCTTTCTCTCCCTGCAGGTGAGGAGGTGATAGGTTAGATAATTTTTCCTTGTATTTCAACCTTGAAAGTATCATAAATTCTATCCTGGTAATTTTTTTCATATATATACTTATATCTCTTTAACTCTATTTTTTCTTTCCAACACATTTAATCCTTGCTCATTTCTTCAGAAATATTTTTCTCCCTTACTTTCTCAAGCCCTCTGTTTATACACCATTGTGAGCCCAAAGAACAATACTAATTATTATTGATAAGCATTAGAGCATGGTTAACAATACATTTGTATTAAGGAAAGGTAAACCATTTCTATCATTAGGCTAGACATCATTAAGGCCTTCATCCTTTTAAAGTCCTTCAAATACTGAGAAGTCCCCATTTTCTGCCTCAACTTTCTCTAACTAAACTTTTTGCCTTAGACACCAGTGATCAAGATAAATATGAAACTAATTCTAATTGTACTTTATTCTATTCTAATTTTGCTTATTAGTGAAGAATACAGTTTAAGCCTTGCAATATTTTGGCAATATTAGCTCTAATAAGCACTGGCTTTTATTGACATATTTGTAACCATGGTTTAAAGGAAAAAATTATTCTCTAAATTCTGAAGCACTTTGCAAACAAACATATAAAACCAAACTTTTAAAAGTTTGGGAACATTATTTCAAGAACACTGCATGATACTAAAAAACATAAAGAGACACTGATTTAGAACTCACAGTGGTGAACTGCATGCTCATGCAGAATTGGGAACTTGCTTTAGACTCGTCATGTAGGTTGAATTATAGCATTTTGTCCTGATACTGTAGTCAGTCTCACTCACAAGCAGCTTAGATTATGCAAACCTAATGTGATCTGTGGCAGTAAGTATAAGACTGTAAAATACTCCTGTCTTTTAAAAAAAGGGCTGGGAATGACAATTTAGAAATACTCCTGCAAGGCTGCCAGCTCCCAGCATATACAAGAAGATGTGCTCCGTTTCTGTCCTTTGCATAGCAGTTGACTTCTGTCATTCATTGCCCAGCCCCAGGTTTCAAGATGACAGGTCATATGTGCTCCAAAGCTTACATAAATAAATAATATTGGGCTGAAAGCCAACCTCACAAATGACCTTTTACAAACAATAGGCCTTTTACAAACAATAGACTCTATTGGAGGAGTCTGCCAGGATTCTGAGGGCCAATGAGGTAATCAAATATGCATTTTGGTTGTTGTTACCAGCTCACATCCTAGCCTAGAAGGATGATCCTGTGAGAGAAGCAGTTTGCGGATTCCATCACCAGAAAATGGTCAATGATAGATAGTCTGTATTTACATTACACATAATTGTCTTCATTTAAAAAATTTGCCAGGTACTGACACAACAGATCATTCAGAATAAGTTATGCTTTCATGTGAAGCATTATTTTTCTAGACTGTAAGTAAAACACATAGTGTTTTCTTCTCCACTTCCTAATTAGACAATTGTCTGATCATTTTTTAAAAGGCTTCAACCACTCATGTTGTTAAAGAATTCCATACAATGTTTATTAGGAAAGGCAGTAAGCATATGTTCTTGTCCTGTGTGGTTTTTTTCTGTTTGTTTTTTAATTTTTTTAACTAAATAATAAATTTTCACATTTTATTTCGTTCAAATCTCTTTAAAATTTAGGTTCAAACTTGAGAATACAAAAGATGGGTGTTTCAGAGCAGTTTCAGTATTGTTACTACAGCAGGCGTGAAGAGTAGAAATCTGACGTTAATTTCATCTGCAAATGATACAGCCTCGGAATCAAGGAAAATGACAACGGATCCCAAATATGAATTCTTATATATAGCTCTTTTAGAAACAATTTCATTTCATGCCTTCCCACCGATTTCTTTTTGCAAATAGCAGTGAAAGTTTTCTTCACAATGATACTCCTACCAAATGCATCCTTAATTGACGGTGGTATCGCCACACAATCCTAAAACTTGTTGGGGAGCTAGTTTGCCTTTTCTTGGCCATTTGCTCAGGCCCAGGGGAACCAAGATAATTTTGAAACAAATAGTAATATTAACAAATCTAGAATTCTTCCTCAGAGGTTTCAAATTATGCAAAAAATGGTATGTGTTTCTTGTCTTTGTGAAATGATTTGAGTCTTTCTTCATGGCCTTTAGAAGATGCTCAAAGTTTGAAGTGTTCATTACAAGAGGTTGGAGGAAGAAGCAGCCACAGAATCAGTTTGTGCCACATACAGTATAGAAACTAATGTTTAACTCTTTTTCAAGAACAATGGTAATTATGCTGCACGCTGCAATGCATGCCTAAATTGCCTGTTAATATTCTAGAGCTGGAAAATAAAATAAAATAGAAGCTGTTTTGATCTACTTACCCGACGAAGCTGTAGACTTGGTCACCTCAAAGAGACAGTCCTCTACTTACTGATAGTTTATGTGATTTAAAGATTTAAAAAAGTATTTATCTGACTCTCATGGAAAATAATCTTAAACCGTAGAATCATAGTTTTATAACTCTCTTAAGAACATTCTCTCCTCCCTCCCCACCCCCCATCTCTATTTTAACTCCCTTAAACTCTCAGAATCTTAATGCATTCATTCGCTCAGGATGCTACAATAAAGTACCACAGACTGGGTGGCATAAACAACAGAAATTTATTTTCTCATAATTCTGGAGGCTACAAGTAGAAGATCAAGTCGTCAGTATGGTTGGTTTCTTCTGAGGCCTTTCTCCTTGGCTTGTAGATGGCTGTCTTCTCCTCATGTCTTCACAGGGTTTTCCCTCTGGGTACAAATGTCTTCTTACAAGGATACCAGTCAGACTGCATTAGGGCCCACCCTTATTACCTCATTTTAACTTAATTACCTCTTTAAAGACTATCTCCAAACACATTCATATTCTGAGGTACTGGAGGTTAGAACTTCAACATATGAATTTGGGGGTGGGACACACAATTCAACCCCTAACACTTACTATCTAAGACAAAGAAAACGGAGTTTGCTGGGGTTAAAGGGGCTGGAGCACCATAGGCCTGTTCTTCCATTTTTCTCCCCTGTACACCTTCACCACCTCTGGTCCCCCACCAAACTACCTCTCAGGTACCTTCTAGAAACACTAGAATGCCTAGGGAAACTATGCAACAGTTCGTTTCCCAAATATTAGTGGATATTTACCACACATAGCACTGTGTCACACAGTGTGTGGAATAGTTGCAAAAGTAAATAAAACAAGGCTTTCATTCAAATAGCTTATTTCAAACCACATTTTTGTGTATTAATTGAATGACAGCTAAGAACTCCAAACACTCTGAATCTATCTTCCCCACCATCACAGAGGTAGCAAGGGCTGTGGAAGGAGCACAGGAAGTCCAGGCTTGAAGTGAGGAGACCCAGGTGTGAGCATGGCTTTCCTCTCATGGTCACAAAGCACAAAGGTGATCTCGCTGTGCTATGTGGCAGCTTCCCACTAGCTATCTAATTTATATTTGGTAGTGCATATATGTCCATGCCACTCTCTCACTTTGTCACAGCTTACCCTTCCCCCTCCCCATATCCTCAAGTCCATTCTCTAGTAGGTCTGTATCTTTATTCCCATCTTGACCCTAGGTTCTTCATGACCATTTTTTTTTTGCTTCTTAGCTTCCATATATATGTGTCAGCATATGGTATTTGTTTTTCTCTTTCTGACTTACTTCACTGTGTATGACAGACTCTAGGTCCATCCACCTCACGTGCATATATGTCCCTGCCACTCTCTCACTTCGTCACAGCTTACCCTTCCCCCTCCCCATGTCCTCAAGTCCATGCTCTAGTAGGTCTGTGTTTTATTCCTGTCCTACCACTAATCTCTTCATGACATTTTTTTTTCTTAGATTCCATATATATGTGTTAGCATACGGTATTTGTTTTTCTCCTTCTGACTTACTTCACTCTGTATGACAGACTCCAGGTCTATCCACCTCATTACAAATAACTCAGTTTCATTTCTTTTTATGGCTGAGTAATATTCCATTGTATATATGTGCCACATCTTCTTTATCCATTCATCTGTTGATGGACACTTAGGTTGCTTCCATGTCCTGGCTATTGTAAATAGAGCTGCAATGAACATTTTGGTACATGACTTTTTTATTTTTAATTTTATTTATTTATTTTTGGCTGCATTGGGTCTTCATTGCTGCGTGTGGGCTTTCTCTAGCTGCGGTGAGCAGGAGCTACTCTTCGTTGCAGTGCGTGGGCTTCTCATTGTGGTGGCTTCTCTTGTTGCGGAGATGGGCTCTAGGCGCATGGGCTTCAGTAGTTGTGGCACACAGTCTCAGTAGTTGTGGTTCGTGTGCTCTAGAGCACAAGCTCAGTAGTTGTGGTGCACGGGCTTAGTTGCTCCGCAGCATGTGGAATTCTTCCCGGACCAGGGCTCGAAGCCATGTCCCCTGCATTGGCAGGCGGATTCTTAACCACAGTGCCACCAGGGAAGCCCTACACGACTCTTTTTGAATTATGGTTTTCTCAGGGTATATGCCCAGTAGTGGGATTGCTGGGTCATATGGTAGTTCTATTTTTAGGTTTTTAAGGAAC
>NC_041214.2:74283615-74299149 GCF_002837175.3 Physeter macrocephalus | reverse complement strand
TGATGGCCATTCTGACCGGTGTGAGATGATATCTCATTGTAGTTTTGATTTGCATTTCTCTAATGATTAATGATGTTGAGCATTCTTTCATGTGTTTGTTGGCAATCTGTGTATATCTTCTTTGGAGAAATGTCTATTTAGGTCTTCTGCCCATTTTTGGGAGCATGGCTTTCTTTACCTGCCCAACAGGGGGATGCGAGGCTCAAATGAGATAATGAAGATTAAGAAGTATTGTAAATTGAAAGTTCTATAAAAGCCTAAGGTATTATTGTATTAAAAATCACTAAACCAGCTTTCAAAATGCAGCATTGTTTCCTCCTTCTCATTCTCCACCTGCACATTCCACAGGCTAATTGCCTGTATTATTAGAAGTCACCTTACTTAATCAAATTTAAATGTTCAGCCTCTATTTAATTGAAGGCTCTATAGCTCTAACCAAATGTGATAGGTTATTACTCATTTGATAATTTGGGGGTTGAATTAATCAAACCTGAGATGGATTTTCTCTTTCCAAAATAACCTCATTTTACTTTTACTTTTCCTCTACCCCATTTACTTTTCTTGTACCCCATTTTGAAGTTTTAAGTTCTCAGATATTTAGTTTTTGCACTTGGACTGGACATTCTTCCTTTCAATCCACTCCACAACCCCCCGCTGCCCCTCTCTGGGCCTTACAACCTATTGCCCACCTCCTGTACAACATGGTCACCCTGACTGAATAATTCTCCTAAAATTCACCACATTACCTAAAACTCTCCACAGAGGAGTCATGTCCTTAACACATGCTTCCAATGCTTCAAGATTCAGAGCTCCACAGAAATCAGACGTACATGTTTACTCTCCAGCAAGCTCCTGTTTCTTTCTCCTGGGCCACCCACAGAAATGGCTATTACCCTATCACCGTCACCAGCTCCTTTTTTTGCTTAGTTCAATTTCCAACTAAAGACAGAGGACTTTTCTTTCCCTTCTTCCCAATGCTGCTTTTCTTCCTTTTTGATTTACTAAATGTTGCTAGGAAAAATGTCATCTTCTCAACTTGACAAGCAGTGAGTGAGAGACTAGGCTAGGCACTGTGTGGGGTATACACTCAAGTCAGACACATCCCCTGCTGTCTGGGGTTCACAGCCATGTGGGGAGACAAGGATGTAAACAAGCAAGGATGATGCAATGTAGGCTGGAAGGAGTGTGTCACAGAGGTGGAAGCACCAGTGAAGACGGGATTCGTTCTCACTGGGGAATTAGCAACAGGGGCTCAGAAAAGAGGAGGCATTGGAACTGGGTCTTGAAGGATTGAAAGAGGAGGGCATTCCATGTAGAGGGAGAGTGAGAGCTCAGAGCTAGCATAAGACTTGGCATACCTGGGGTCCCAACTCATGCAGCTGGAAGGAGCTGGGCAGTATTACACAACGAGTCTGGGAAGAAGTCAGATCATGAGGAAGTTTGAACACCAGAGAAGCCCCACTGGTTACAGGCTTGTCGTGAGTGGCTTTGCCAGCCAGCAGTTCCAACAATGTTGCCCTACTTCCTTGCCATAACTCAGGAAGAAACGACCCAAAAGGAGTATCTTTCAATGCCTCATATTAGAAGGAGTGCTATAAGCAAGCAATCAGTCATTCCCTTGAAAGGAAAAACAATGTGTTTATATACCTTTGGATCATCAGAATTTTAAAACAACCAAAAAATAAAAGTTAAATACCCCTGTAAGATGATTAAAACTCAATTCCATCTTATATTAGCTACAGAGTAATATTTTGATCAGCCTTTGGAAACATTTCTCAAGAGAAAGTATCACATAGGCTTCATTCTAGATCCTTGGTTTTGTGTTTATAATCTCTATTAAGTGGCACATCCACTTCACAGCTCAGCTGTCACCACTAGGCTTCTAACTCCCATACCTTGCCATCTCTAGCACAAACTTCACCTTCACTCCAATTGCACATTCCCAATAGTTTAGCATCAACTTCTACTTGACTGTTGGCTCTCACATAGCAGTCACCATGTCCAAACCCAACATCCTTTTCCTCCAAATCACCTTCCTCTCCATTTTCCTTTTCTTTTTCAGTGTTTCAGCCATATTTCTACAGTCACTAGCTGTTCAAAACCTCAAGATCATTTTTGATTCATTTCATCCCTGATACCTTATCAAACAAAAAATAGAATCAATTTTCATCTCAACCTCCTTTTGTCCCTATTTTCACAGTCTTTGAGTCTGGATCACTGAGACAGTTTTCTTATTGGCTTCCCTGACTCTAATCCAACCTGCACATAGCTGCCAAACTAATCTTCTTTAATATATCACTTTCATCATGCTGATTCCCTGTTCAATGATCTTAGATAGTTCCCTATTTCAGATGCAACCAAAATAGAGTGAAAGCCCACTAGGATATTTCACAGATGCTCTCTTCTCTGACTGGTAGGTATTATTATCCCAGTCATACTAATGATGAAAATTGAGGATCCAAAATATCAGTTGCCTAAGGCTAGTAATTGTAGAGCCAGGATTACAACCCACTCCTTTGAGTCCTGGTCCAGTGCTTTGTCTTAACGGAAGTTTGTAGCTCCTGTGCTTGATTTCAAGAATCTCCTTAATCTCCCTTTGCCTCATTTAACCCATTTTATTTTTTCTGACTCCCCAACATACCCCTCCCTGGGGGTCCTCATTGCCTTGGTTCCTCATTGCCTCTCAATATTCCTACCTCATTCCTGATTCTCCATGACTTCCCTTGGGCATACTCTAGCTTTTCCTAACCTCTGAGGCACACCTTAAACCCCACCAGGGGGCCTCTGATGATTTCCCTGAAAATGCCAAGCTTTTCCAATTGGATTCCTATAGGATTTGTGCTCTAGCAGTGTGGCTCACAGCCTGAGGACAAGCACCCATGGGGTGGGCAGGGGAAGAATTCATGGGCTATGGATCCCTACATGTACCAAAGCATATACTAAATTACATGCAACTCACAGGTAGTTGCTACCATTTTTTCAAAATAAGTAGATACTATTGTGACTAATGAAATACACATTAATTTGAAATAATTCATGTTTGTTTTCTGCCATTATGTGTTTTTTAAATTCCAAGTGCTGAACATGGATCAACTATCAGATAGAGTTTGTGAAACATCTGACATTAAAAAAGAATCTTTGATCTCAATAAGGTTGGAAACGACTGGTATAAACACTTAAGTGAATACAATCTTGTTGATATCCAATTGTACATGTTCTTTAACCTTGTAAACCCCATGAGGTCTTTAAAGAGTTTCTTAAAAGACACAGAAGAACTAGAGCACACTTCTGAATCCTATAGCACCTCACCCAAACTGAATACACGGTGGGCGTTCAACTAATACTTGTTATAAGCTTCTCTCACACAAATAAGTGTAATGGTATACATGAGAGAAATTCAGGCTTATTTGCTAAATGATAGGCTAAGAAAAAGCATGAAAGAAGCATGATTCTACTGCTTATTAAGTTGCCCAGAAGAATGGAGCTTTCTACCCTTTGTTCCATTCAGGGTCATCTTACATGGATTTTAGTGAAAACTCGGATTGTCTCTCTTTATTGAAAAATAAGAGAATATTAGTAAATGGATTTGGGGGTTAGAACTATGAATTGTTTACCACTAACTGTTCTATAAATACTCAAATCTCCCACTTCTGTTTGTAAAGCAGAGAACAGAGATAAGCCTTGAAGGAAATCATTTGAATTTCCCATTTCCACACAGTATCAAGATCAAGGTGTGATGGAACTCCTTCAACTTATTGCTCAACTTTCATAATTAGTTAAATTACAGGTTCAAATTAAGATCTGGATAACATCACATAGCCACACAGCTGCTACAAGATATATAACACCTTATCTATCTTTGGGTAGAGGACTGAGGGGGAATTGTAGTGTCTGGCACAGGTAGGAAAATTCTTATGGTAGAATAATGGTTCATTATACATTATTAATGAATAAAATTTTCCAAAAAGTAGAATTCCCAAATAATTGAAATTTATTCATTTACAGTTTCAAAACTTTTTATATTAAAAATTTTAATAAAAATGTTTCTAAACTGTATTATGTGCTTTCTGATTTACATTAAACAAATGATAATGAAAATAACTCTTCCTTGCACTCATCATATTGAATATCAATAATTATTTTACACATCTCAGGTTTTTTACCCCTGCATTAAGTGGCCTCAGACTACTCTACACTTTGAGCTGTATAGGATTTAAATTTTTTCATCCTAAAATAATTTTAGACTTAATTAAAAGTTGCAAAATAGTATAGAGAATCTTGACATATACACTTCACTAAACTTCCCCAATCCTATTATCTTAAATAACCACAATGTAATCATCAAACTAAGAAATTAACATTGGTACAATAAAATACTATTAATTAAACTGCAGCCATATTCAAATTTTACCAGTTTTTCCACTAATGCCCATTCTCTGTTCCAGGATCCAAACCAGATTCTCACACCGAGTTTCATTATTTCGTCTCCTTAGTCTCCTCCAATCTGTGGCAGATCTTCAGTCTGTACTGGTCTACCATGATCTGATCACTTTCGGTGAGGACTGGTCAATATTTTGCAGAATGTATTTAACTGTGTCTGACTTTTCCAATGATTATATTGAGACTACACATTTTGGGCAAAGATACCACAGATGTCAGGGTGTGCCCTTTCTTTGGTACATCAGGGTTCATGATGCAATGTATCTTATTACTGGCGATGTTAACCTTGATCACTCCATTGAGGTGGCATCTGCCAGGATATTCCAAGGTCTTATTTTCCCCTTGGTAATTAATAAATATCAATATTTCTTTGATTTGTTAATACAGTTTTCCAGCTCTTTCTTCAGAGTGAGGCATTGGAAGTCACTCCATGTGCTTTTGTCACCAGTAACTTGCCTTTGTAATCTGTTGTAGCTACAAATCAGAAAAACTTGTTTGTCAGAATTCTTTTCAAAATTAAAAACAAAAGTGGGCTCTGGGCAAAGGTTTATTGTAGATTTTTAAAGATATGTTTTTTTTTGCTGCTTAGACATCCTTTGTGGTTACATTCATGTTCTTGGTTTTGATGTTTTCTATCTAGAATCTGTATGGTTGATAATACTTCACTTAGGAAGGGTCACTCATCAGGCATTATCTTAGTGGCTCTTATATATCAGATAAAGATATCTGAAAACTTAGAAGTGGAATCATTACAAATTGATTTACTAAGTGCATATTTCCAGTTCAACAAGCAAGTTTACTCTGATAGTCCCTTCCCAGTCGGTTACACAGGAATCAAAATAGGAAGAGTTTGGGGGGCCATTAATTCCATTTACACTTAATATGTTAGATGTAAGAAAAATCACATGTGACACCCACAAACAAAAAAACTGCCTCATGATGACATGAATGTTAAATTATTCTCTCCACATCTCTTAACTCAGGCTCCAAGTTCTAAATCACCTAGGCTGAAGAACTAACAAAAGAATCAAGTCCTTAAATAAACTGTTATTGAGTATTTCTGTCATGCCAAGAATGTAGCTTGCCTTTATGAAATTGGACATTGTTTCTACCACACAGGCGTTTTCTGTAATTATAAAAGCAGCTTATATTAAAATTATTTTTCAGTCTGAAAAAAAAAAAGAATCAAGACTTCATATTCCCTCTTCCCCATGCCATCTATAACAAAAGAATCTTACTGAAAGGATATTCACGATGTTGTCAAACCCACCCCTCTGCTTCTGTGTAGGATTTCACTACAACCATTTCTAAAAGGAAACTGTGTGCCTTCATCTCTAAATCTTTCAGAGAACAGTCCTTTCTTATTATGTGCCTCATATGTTTCCTTTTCATTCAAAATATCCATGTAGATTAAACATATTTTCATCTACAGTGAGATATATTTAAAAATACAGTATATGTTTACCATATATTTAAGATCTTTTTATAGGTTTCCACTATTTTAATTTGATGAGGGTGAGATCCAGCCCATTCTTCCTGTTTTATATAATGAAATAAGAACCCAAACATTTCTCAAATAGCATGCCCTAAAAAAAAAAAATGTGATTCATGGTTCTCTATCTTCCTTATGCACATTCTTAAAAATGATTGAGTCACTGTTGTTTAATCTGATAATTATGCAAGCACTAAATCTCACATTGGAGCAGAAAATGTTAACACACATTGAAAAACCAAAAAGCGTAGAACTATAATCTGTATGATAAAATGCATTACTCTGTTTAAAAGGATTGTTTTACAGATGCAATTAACAATCAGCGATCATACAGTTTAGACCGGTGTTTTGATGCCATCTGTTGGAATAAGTCCTCTTACTCTCTGGAATGAAGCTGTAATTTTCAGTTTACAGTTTCATTAAGCAACACACAGTATAACAGTCACCAAAAGAGGAGAAATCCTAAACACTTTCAGTTTTATAGTCTTCCATAAACAATTAAGTATTTTGCTGAAATTTTCCAAAAGAAAGAGAATTTAGAAAATTAGCAACATGACCACAGATTACTGTTTTATTTTACAGCCTTGAAATATTACAAACAGTTAAAATAGCCAACAATGGTTATCTAATTTTAGATTCAATATTTGAAATGTGACTTCCATCCTTTTCGTCCATTTATGATTTTTATTAACTTAAAAACATGCTTGCCCTGTGCCTAAATATGTCATAATGGCAGTGATAAAAGTTAACAAATAACCTGCCCATTAGGACACATTCCTGTTTGTTGTTATTAGCTTATTAAATGCCAAATCAAATCTTTGGGGGCATTTAATACACTAGGGGGTGCTAGTTCTCTACATGTACACATTTACGAAGCAAAACTTTTCCACAATTAATTTTGGGGAATTATAAAAGTTGACCTAAAATTCTAATAGAATATGTAAGTTGCATGCTACACATGAAGAAAACAAAAAAGAAAAAAAAAGAATTCATTAAAATTGCACTATGAATTAAACAGCAAGAGTCCAAGTGGGAGTGCAATTTTACATTACAAGAAGTAAGATCGATATGGTCTTGCTTCATGATTCAGACATTAGTTGCTAGTATCAAACAAAAAGTGAAAAGAAAGTCACAGCTTTTCACAAAGTACAGTATCAGGCCCAAATTTCTTAATGCTATCTATTATGTCTACGGTGCTCCAAAAGAAATACAAAGCAAAACCACCAGGGAGAAGAGGTTTCTTTACTAAATTTAGACAACTTATTTGAGATTTTCTTCCTTTGATATGCCGTTCAAACAGTCCCAAATAACAAGAAGTCACCATTAAGATCTGAACTTATACTCTATAGTAGGCTGGTAAATTGCCTCATGTAACTAATGGCTCTGTTTATCTTAGAACATCTGCATGATGAAAGTACACACACACACACACACACACACACACACACACACACACACACACACACACACACGCCCCACAACCACCACCACCACCAGTGTAAAGAAGAACCAGGTTTACTTTTTGTAGTTTTAAGAGCAGAATCAAGTCCAACAGGGACATAATCCAAGATTCTATTCCATATGTAGTGGGGAAGGGGTATTTTTTTCCCTTTGTTCTTTTTGAGTTTAGTTTTCCTTCTTTGAGAAGACTAACCAATAGGACTCCAGATATACCCAAATTCAGATAAAGCATACTAACCTACAATATCCCACCTTCAGAGACAGGTTGAATTTCAAGAAACTTTCATCCAAAATACGGGCGCTGGCATTTCTTTGTCAATTGCCAGGATCTACTTCAACTTCATTTTGCTTCCTCCTCTTCCCATTCCACCAAACATCATGCATTCATCTATTCTTTCCTATCTTTTCTTAGTCCAATTAGAAATATTCCAAAAAGTTTCTCCCAGATTTCCACATTTCCTGTCCCACCGAATACGCTGGGAGTAGTTGGTAGATTCTATAGACCTGTTATATGTTGCTTGCAGTGGGACATATGACCTCCAGTAGGAATTTCTTCAGAACGCTTTGATATTATGCTAAAGAACATTTAAAACATTTGGATGAAGTAACATCTTTAGATTACCTCCCAGCACATCAACCCACAGCTATAAGCAGGAACAGAGCTGTGTCTATTTCATAAACACAAACACAAATATAATACTCAAGTGGTGTACCATCAACACACACATTCAGGGTATGGCACCTGGGATATATGAACTATTAGCCAAGACGCCCAAAGGAGTACTGAAGGGTTTTATGCAATGATTTTGGAGAATCCTAATCTGAGACCAGCATCTGTTATTTTATGAATTTATATCCTCCAAACTCTGATAGCAGCATTGGCACCGCAAACACACAAATGTTTCAAATTTGCATTTAAAAGGGCAATTTCATGGGTTCATTTAGAGTCACAACAGAGATTTATCGGATATATCAAGTTTGCATCCTTTCTTTAAGGGCAGAGGCCAAACCAAGCATTGTTTCTGCCTTAGGATAAGAGATGAAGTCAAGAAAGTGGTTTTCAAAATAGTAGTAATTATTAGTTAGAATTGTCTACTTCTGACAAACAGTATAAACTGTGTCACTCTGTATTTGGATTATAGAATCTTAGAAAGGGACTAAAAGTAATTTTATGACTCCCCCCACCCCGCCCCAATGCATGAATCCCCTCACTCCCTTACTATCAAAGACAAATAGCTTTCTAGTTTACACTTAAATCCCTCTAATCATAGAAAATCACTGCCTTTCAGGCATAATTATCAGAAAGTTCTGCCTTTTACTGAGTTGATACCTATCTTCTCACCATCTTTTTTTATTGGTCAGGTTATTCTGCATATCAGAATTATCTTTGAGTCTGTACTGCCTGTGTTCAATTCCCAATTCAGCCATTTATTAGCTTTGTAACCTTAGATAAGTTGATTTCCTTGTCCTTTCAACATAAACTTAGAATTTGACGACTCCTCATTACCTCCATGGCTATCACTCTTGTCCTTGTCACCACTGTCTCAAAAGTCTCCAAATCAGTCTTCCTAATCCACAAATGTATTCTCAACATGACTCCCAAGAGTGATCCATTTCGTATTTGGTCAGACCAAATCACTGTTCTGATCAAAATCATGTAAAGACTTCACATTTAAATCAGAGTAAAAGTTCAAGTCCTCATAATGGCTTACAATGTCCTCCATGCTGCTCCACCCGGTTATGCTCTGCTGATAGCCCCTCCCACTTTCCCCTGAGTCACTCATGCAGCTTCAGTCACAATGAGCTCCTCCCTGCTCCTCGACCACAAAAGGCAAACTCCTGCACTTAGGACTTTGCTCTAGCTCTTCCCACAGCCTGGAACCCTCCCCCTGTAGAGACCTACCTGCTAATGTGGCTTCTCCTTCAAGTCTTTACTTAAATCTCGCTTTCTCACTGCGACCTCTTCTGGCACCTTGATTTAATAAAGGCAAAAAAAAATTTTCTTCACCGAAATAAACTTCTTAACGACAGAGGCTTTTGTGTATTTTGTTCACAGCACGTTACATATAGTAGGCATTCAATAAATGTTTATCAAGTGAGTAAATGAATTTGAGGAAAATAAGTTGATACATATATAGCACTTAGTGGCTAAAGCCTGATAAATTTTCATATAACTATTACTATCATTGCTGTAATTGCTATTACTGCTGCTGTTGTCGTTACTTTTGTTGCCATTCCTCTTATTATCCGAAGTATCCATGCCTGCTTATGAAGCTGTAGTTACCAAAGGCATTTGATCTACAGGGTCAGGTCACCTGCTAACTCCTGGACTAATCAAGCAAAGTTGATACCATATTAGAAGCCTGATCTTTGGAATTATTCCCCTTTTTAGTGTGGGGTGAATCCACAGTGTTTACCCTTCTAAACCACTCTCTCCTAATTCTTACTGGAGCACGTGTCTGCCCATCTTTCCCCTTTTCTCTTCATACTCCTGGCACCTTCTGAACAACCCTGAACCCCAGGCCATGGAGGGCTAATTTTAAAATACACTATTGGAGGCTCCTTCAAGATAGCTGAGGAGTAAGATGTGGAGATCACTTTCCTCCCCACAAATACATCAGAAATACACCTACACGTGGAACAACTCCTACAGAACACCTACTGAACACTAGCAGAAGACCTCAGACTTCCCAAAAGGCAAGAAACTCCCCCACGTACCTGGGTAGGGCAAAAGAAAAAAGAATAAACAGAGACAAAAGAATAGGGACGGGACCTGCACCAGTGGGAGGGAGCTGTGAAGGAGGAAAGGTTCCCAAACACTAGGAAGCCCCTTCACGGGCGGAGATGGGGGGGTGGGCAGGGGGGAAGCTTTGGAGCCACGGAGGAGAGCTCAGCAACAGGGGTGCGGAGGACAAAGTGGAGAGATTCCCGCACAGAGGACTGATGCCGACCAGCAGTCACCAGTCTGAGAGGCTTGTCTGCTCACACACAGGGGCAGGTGGGGGCTGGGAGCTGAGGCTTCAGAGGTCAGATCCCAGGGAGACGACTGGGGTTGGCTGTGTGAACACAGCCTGAAGGGGGATAGTGTGCCACAGCTAGACGGGAGGGAGTCTGGGAAAAAGTCTGGACCTGCCTAAGAGGCAAGAGGCTATTGTTTCGGGGTGTGCGAGGAGAGGGGATTCAGAGCACCACCTAAACAAGTTCCAGAGATGGGCGCGAGCCACACATATCAGTGTGGACCCCAGAGACGGGCATGAAAGGCTAAGCCACCAAGAAGCCTCTGTGCAAGCACAGGTCACTCTCCACACCTCCCCTCCAGAGAGCCTGTGCAGCCCGCCACTGCCAGGGTCCTGTGATTCAGGGACAACTTTCCCGGGAGAACACACAGTGCACCCCGGGAGAACACACAGCGTGCCTCAGGCTGTTGCAACATCACGCCTCTGCTGCCACAGGCTTGCCCCGCATTCCATACCATGCCCTTCCCCAGGCCTTAGTGAGCCAGAGCCCCCTAATCAGCTGCTACTTTAAACCCATCCTGTCTGAGCCATGCCCTCAGGTGACCTACATGCAGAGGCAGGGCCAAATCCAAAGCTGAACCCCAGGAGCTGTGCGAAAAAAAGAAGAGAAAGGGAAATCTCTCCCAGCAGCCTCAGGAGCAGCGGATTAAATCTCCACAATCAACTTGATGTACCCTGCATCTGTGGAATACCCGAATAAACAATGAATCATCCCAAAATTGAGGTGGTGGACTTTGAGAGCAACTGTAGACTTGGGGTTTGCTTTCTGCATCTAATTTGTTTCTGGTTTTATGTCTATCTTAGTTTACTATTTAGAGCTTATTATCATTGGTAGATTTTTTATTGATTTCATTGCTCTTTTCCTTTTTATATCTATATATATATTTTCCCATTTTCTCTTTTTGTGTGTATGTGTATGATTCTTTGTGTGACTTTGTATAGTTTTGCTTTTGCCATTTGTCCTAGGATTCTCTCTGTCCATTTTGTTGGTTTGTTTGTTTGTTTAGTATAGTTTCTAGCACTTGTTATCACTGGTGGATTTATTTATTGGTTTCATTGCTCTCTTCTTTTTTTTTAATTACCTTTTTATTTTTAATATTTTTTTTAATTTTAATAACCTTATTTATTTAATTTATTTATTTATTCTTTCTTTCTTTCTCTTTTTCTCTCCCTTTTTTTCTGAGGCATGTGGCTGACAGGTTTGTAGTGTTCTGGGCAGGTATCAGGCATGAGCCCTCAAGGTGGGAGAGCTGAGCTCAGGACATTGGTCCACCAGAGACCTCCCAGCCCCATGTAATATCAAACAGTGAAAGCTCTCCCAGAGATCTACATCTCAACGCTAAGACCTAACTCCACTCAATGACCAGCAAGCTACAGTGCTGGACACCCTATGCCAAACAACTAGCAAAACAGGAACACAACCCCACCCAACAGCAGAGAGGCTGCCTAAAATCACAATAAGGTCACAGACACCCCAAAACACACCACCGGACGTGGTCCTGCCCACCAGAAAACGAGATCCAGTCTCATCCACCAGAACACAGGCATCAGTCCCCTCCACCAGGTGCTGGACACCCTATGCCAAACAACTAGCAAAACAGGAACACAACCCCACCCAACAGCAGAGAGGCTGCCTAAAATCACAATAAGGTCACAGACACCCCAAAACACACCACCGGACGTGGTCCTGCCCACCAGAAAACGAGATCCAGTCTCATCCACCAGAACACAGGCACCAGTCCCCTCCACCAGGAAGCCTACACAACCCACTGAAACAACCTTATCCACTGGGGGCAGACACCAAAAATAACGGGAACTACAAACCTGCAGCCTGCAAAAAGGAGACCCCAAACACAGTAAGTTAAGCAAAATGAGGAGAGAGAGAAATACACAGCAGATGAAGAAGCAAGGTAAAAACTCACCAGACCAAACAAAGGAAGAGGAAATAGGCAGTCTACTGGAAAAAGAATTCAGAGTAATGATAGTAAAGATGATCCAAAATCTTGGAAATAGAATGGAGAAAATACAGGAAATGTTTAACAAGGACCTAGAAGAACTAAAGAGCAAACAAACAATGATGAACAACAAGATAAATAAAATTAAAAATTCTGTAGAAGGAATCAATAGCAGAATACCTGAGGCAGAAGAACGGATAAGTGACCTGGAAGATAAAATAGTGGATATAATTACCAGAGAGTAGAATAAAGAAAAAAGAATGAAAAGGATTGAGGACAATCTCAGAGAGCTCTGGGACAACAATTAACACACCAACATTCAAATGATAGGGGTCCCAGAAGAAGAAAGGAGAAAGAAAAGGACTGAGAAAATATATGAAGAGATTATAGTTGAAAACTTCCCTAACATGGGAAAGGAAACAGTCAGTCAAGTCCAGGAAGCACAGAGTCCCATACAGTATAAATCCAAGGAGAAACACACCAAGACACATATTAATTAAACTATCAAAAATTAAATACCAAGAAAAAATATTAAAAGCAGCAAGGGAAAAACAACAAATAACATACAAGGGAATCCCCAAAAGGCTAACAGCTGATCTTTCAGCAGAAACTCTGCAAGCCAGAAGGGAGTGACATGACATATTTTAAGTGATGAAAGGGAAAAACCTACAACCAAGATTACTCTACTCAGCAAGCATCTCATTCAGATTCAATGGAGAAATTAAAACCTTTACAGACAAGCAAAAGCTAAGAGAATTCAGCACCACAAAACCAGCTTTACAACAAATGCTAAAAGAACTTCTCCAGGCAGAAAACACAAGAGAAGGAAAAGACCTACAATAACAAACCCAAAACAATTAAGAAAATGGTAATAGGAACATACATACATATCAATAATTACCTTAAATGTAAATGGATTAAATGCTCCAAACAAAAGAAACAGAATGGCTGAATGGATACAAAAACAAGACCTGTATATATGCTGTATACAAGAGACCCATTTCAGACCCAGGGACACATACAGACTGAAAGTGAGGGGAAGGAAAAAGATATTCCATGCAAATGGAAATCAAAAGAAAGCTGGAGTAGCAATTCTCATATTAGATAAAATAGACTTTAAAATAAAGACTACTATAAGAGACAAAGAAGGACACTACATAATGATCAAGGGATTAATCCAAGAAGAAGATAAAACAATTGTAAATATTTATGCACCCAACATAGGAGCACCTCTATACATAAGGCAAATGCTAACAGCCATAAAAGGGGAAGCCGACAGTAACACAATCATAGTAGGGGACTTTAACATGCCACTTTCATCGGTGGACAGATCATGCAAAATGAAAATACATAAGAAAACACAAGCTTTAAATGACACATTAAACAAGATGAACTTAATTGATATTTGGGTCACAAATCAAGCCTTGGTAAATTTAAGAAAATTGAAATCATGTCAAGTATCTTTCCCAACGACAACACTATGAGACTAGATATCAATTACAGGAAAAAAATCTGTAAAAAATACAAACACATGGAGGCTAAACAGTACATTACTAAATAACAAAGAGATTATTGAAGAAGTCCAAGAGAAAGTCAAAAAACACCTAGAAACAAATGACGAAGATAAACAAAATTGATAAATCATTAGCCAGACTCATCAAGAAAAATGGGAGAAAACTCAAATCAATAGAATTATAAATGAAAAAGGAGAAGTAATAACTGACATTGGAGAAATACAAAGGATCATGAGGGATTACTACAAGCAACTATATGCCAATAAAATGGACAACCTGGAAGAAATGGACAAATTCTTAGAAAAGCACAACCTTTGAAACTGAACCAGAAAGAAACAGAAAATATAAACAGACCAATCACAAGCACTGAAATTGAAACTGGGATTAAACATCTTCCACCAAACAAAAGCCCAGGACCAGAAGGCTTCACAGGCGAATTCTATCAAACATTTAGAGAAGAGCTAACACCTATCCTTCTCAACCTCTTCCAATAGAGCAGAGGGAGGAACACTCCCTAACTCATTCTATGAGGCCACCAGCACCCT
This sequence comes from Physeter macrocephalus, assembly GCF_002837175.3. Taxonomy (NCBI): domain Eukaryota; kingdom Metazoa; phylum Chordata; class Mammalia; order Artiodactyla; family Physeteridae; genus Physeter; species Physeter macrocephalus. The sequence continues at coordinate 74,284,725 of NC_041214.2, read as the reverse complement.
GATACCAAAACCAGACAAAGAGGTCACAAAGAAAGAAAACTACAGGCCAATATCACTGATGAATATAGATGCAAAAATCCTCAACAAAATACAAGCAAACAGAATCCAACAGCACATTAAAAGGATCATACACCATGATCAGGTGGGGTTTATCCCAGGAATGCAAGGATTCTTCAATATATGCAAATCAATCAATGTGATACACCATATTAACAAACTGAAGGAGAAAAACCTTATGATCATTTCAATAGATGCAGAAAAAAAAATTTGACAATATTCAACACCCATTTATCATAAAAACCCCCCAGAAAGTAGGCACAGAGGGAACTTACCTCAACATAATAAAGGGCATATATGACAAACCCACAGCCAATATCGTTCTCAATGGTGAAAAAAAAACTGAAACCATTTCCACTAAGATCAGGAACAAGACAAGGTTGTCCACTCTCACCACTATTATTCAACATAATTTTGGAAGTTTTAGCGACAGCAATCAGAGAAAAAAAAGAAATAAAAGGAATCTAAATTGGAAAAGAAGAAGTAAAACTGTCACTGTTTGCAGATGACATGATACTATACATAGAGAATCCTAAAGATGCTATCAGAAAACTATTAGAGCTAATCAATGAATTTGATAAAGTATAAGTATACAAAATTAATAACAGAAATCTCTTGCATTACTATACACTAATGATGAAAAATTTCAACGAGAAATTAAGGAAACATTCCCATTTACCATTGCAACAAAAAGCGTAAAATACCTAGGAATAAACCTACCTAAGGAGGCAAAGACCTGTATGCAGAAAACTATAAGACACTGATGAAAGAAATTAAAGATGATACAAACAGATGGAGAGATATATCATGTTCTTGGATTGGAAGAATCAACATTGTGAAAATGACTATACTACCCAAAGCAATCTACAGATTCAATGCAATCCCTATCAAACTGCCAATGGCATTTTTCACAGAACTAGAAGAAGATATTTCACAATGTGTATGGAAACACAAAGACCGCAAATATCCAAAGCAATCTTGAGAAAGAAAAACGGAGCTGGAGGAATCAGGCTCCCTGACTTCAGACTATACTACAAAGCTACAGTAAACAAG
>NC_041214.2:74272672-74283302 GCF_002837175.3 Physeter macrocephalus | reverse complement strand
GGACAGCTACATGTAAAAGAATGAAATTAGAACACTCCCTAACACCCTACACAAAAATAAACTCAAAATGGACTAAAGACCTAAATGTAAGGCCAGACACTATAAAACTCTTAGAAGAAAACATAGGCAGAACACTCTATGATATAAATCACAGCAAGATCCTTTTTGACTCACCTTCTAGAGAAATGGAAGTAAAAACAAAGATAAACAATTGGGACCTAATGGAACTTAAAAGTTTTTGCACAGCAAACAGAACCATAAACAAGACGAAAAGACAACACTCAGAATGGGAGAAAATATTTGCAAATGAAGCAACTGACAAAGGATTAATCTCCAAAATTTACAAGCAGCTCATGCGAATCATGTACCACAATGTTCATTGCTGCACTATTTACAATAGCCAGGACATGGAAGCAACCTAAGTGTCTATCAACAGATGAATGGATAAAGAAGATGTGGCATATATATACAATGGAATATTACTCAGCCATAAAAAGAAACCAAATTGAAGTATTTGTAGTGAGGCGGATGGACCTAGAGTCTGTCAGAGTAAAGTAAGTCAGAAAGAGAAAAACAAATACCATATGCTAACACATATATATGGAATCTAAAAAAGAAAATGGCTCTGAAGAACTAGGGGCATGATCAGAATAAAGATGCAGACGTTGAGAAAGGACTTGAGGACATGGGGAAGGGGAAGGTTAAGCTGGGACGAAGTGAGAGAGTGGCATGGACATATATACACTACCAAATGTAAAATAAATAGCTAGTGGGAAGCAGCCGCATAGCACAGGGAAATCAGCTCATTGCTTTGTTACCCCTAGAGGGGTAACAAAGGGAGGGTGGGAGGGAGACGCAAGAGGGAGGAGATATGGGGATGTATGTATACGTATAGCTGATTCACTCTGTTTTACAGCAGAAACTAACACACCACTGTAAAGCAATTATACTCCCATAAAGATGTTAAATAAATAAGTAAATAAGTAAGTAAATAAAATACACTATTGTGTTACTATTTTTAAAGGAGAAGCAAACACTATAAATGTAGCATGCTCAACAATCTGACTGAACTGTTGACTAGTCACACAGATACAAGTGGTTTTTAAACTTTTTCCTGAACTAACCCTTCCATATGATAGATATTCTATAAACATTTGTTGGAAACAGAAACAGATTCAAAGAAACAGTGAACAAACAGGTGGTTCCCAGAGGGCAGAAGGGTGGGAGGTGGAGTGAAATGGGTGAGAAAGATTAAGAGGTACCAACTTCCAGTTATAAACTAAGTGAGTCACAGGGATGAAATGCATAGCATGGGGAATATAGTCAATAATATTGTAATAACTTTGTATAGTAACAGATAGTAACTAGTTACCTTTGTGATCATTTTGCAAATATAGAAATATTGAATTACTATGTTGTGCACTGGAACAGTGTTATAGGACAATTATACTTCAATGATAAATAAATAAATATTTAAAAATGAATGAATCCTCAAAAATGACAAAAAAGCCAAATTAATATTATGGTTATTAGAATTACTTCTAAAATTATATATAATTTTAAGTTTTTGAAAAAACATTAGTTTTAATATTAAATACATCATCAAATATATTAATTGTCCTTAAATACAACTTAAATTCAAACTACTTATGGTAGAGAATAGTAGGTTTCTGTCTACAAGCACACAGTGATAGTTTTGCCTGGTAGTAAGGAGTCATGGTGCTACTTCTCCATGTTTCTACTTTAAATGTGTGATTACTCCTCCGTTTTATACATCTAAGGAAAAAAACATGATTCAAATTGCTGGTTCCCTCTTTCACCATAAATTTCATCCTCCCTAAAAGAAATAAGCCTGTTTGGCCATCAGTGATCAAAATATTCCACCTGGAAACTTTTTCAATGTGTCCTCAAAGGGAATATTTATAAGATTGAAAAGAATATGATCATCATAAAGACAGGGCTTGAAAACAACAGCATATGAATTCCTTTCCTTCTGTGAAAGGAATTGGGTGTAGGGAATGTTTCTGGAAAAAACAGGTCATATTAGGGAAATAATTACCTTCATATATTTGAGAAACGTCATTTGTAAAAAAAAAAAAAAACAGATTTCATGTGACTTCTAGAGATCAGAATTAGAGAAGTTATAAGATAGAAAATTTTAGCTCAATATTAGGAAGATCTACAAAATAATTAATATAGACCAAATATAAAATTGGGTGGCTTAGAGAAGTCAAAAGTTTTCTGTCTCTGGAGAAGTTTAAACAAAGGCCAGAGTTTTACTTTGCATTAGTTTACTAGGGCTTCCATAATAAAATACCACAGATTGGGTGGCTTAAAGAACAGAAATTTATTTTCTCACAGTTCCGGAAGCTGGAGGTCCAAAATCAAGGTGTCAGCAGGATTGGTTTCTTCTGAGGCCTCTTTCCTTGGTTTGCAGATGGCCCTCTTCCTGCTGTGTCCTCACATGGTCACTCCTCTATGCACGCGCAACCCTAGTGTGCCTCTGTATGTCTCAGTATCCTCTTCTTGTGAGGATACCAGTCAGATTGGATAAGGACCCACTCTAATGGCCTCATTTTAACTTAATAACTTCTTTAATGGCCCTATCTTCAAATACAGTCACATTCTGAGATGCTGGCAGTTAGGACTTCAACACACAAATTTGGAGTGAGGGGCACTACTGAGTCTATACCACCGCCACTTTCAAGATGTAAGAGACACTGTAGCAGGTGGTGGGGAAGGAGTTGTGCTACATATTGCCAAGGATCTACCTTCTAATTCTTAGTTCAGAAACTTGGGGTACATAAACATAAAGTAAAATCTCATTTATCCAAGGTCTCATTCTCTAGAGCACTTTTTTCAGCAAATGACTTGCTGTTAACAATAGGATTGCTTCATTTTTTTTTGTCCCAGGTAAATAGCATTAGCTAAGTGTAAGGCAGTCTGATTTAAACTGTTTTATACAAATAATATTAACATATAATTTCAGTGATATTATTTTAAAATTAGTATGTACTACATAAAATTTTCATAATATCAAGATTTTTTATATAAAGGAAAACAGTTCTCCCCCATTCTGTCATCTATATTAATGAAAGTCTTCACTTTGTATTTTCTCCTCATTACTTATAAGCATGCATAACACACTGAAAACAAACTTAGTGATAGAATCGGGTACTAAGGAACTCAAGACCTTTTACAAAGGGAGTAGCTGTAGGAATTGGGAGGGATTTGAATGAAATGGGAAGGGAGGAGAAAGTCTAGGAATGAGTCAAAAGTTTCAAATCTGGATTAACTGGAAGGATAGCAAGTGTTTCAACATTTGATAAATATTTATCAAAAGCTACAAGAACTGAAAGGAAAATCAACTTAGCAAAAGCAAAGTTTATGAATTGAGCATTGTCATGTTCTGATATAAGCAAACCTGCCCCCTAAATTCTTTCCTTAGGCAGGTGGCTCTTCATACTTGGGGTTAGGATTAAATAACCATAGACTGTTCTGAGAGAGCATCTAAAGGTGCAAGCCTTCAAGGTGTCATCTTACTGCTGGTCTCCTAATGCTCCAGATATATTTAGCAGCAATTAAACTCTCACAACTAACATTTAAATTGCTATACACCCTAAATATTACCAGCAAGTATCATCTATTTTGTCCTTGCAAAAGTAAAATCCTTAAAACAATATCCCTCAGTCAACAAACCATGAAGATCTTCATCTCTATAATGAAAACAAAATCTCTGCCTGCTAGATAGACCTCCTACAGGGATCAGGTGGGATATTATAAGCTAAAGTTCTTGTAGCCTCGAAGTCAGACTTCTGGGTTCAAGTCCTGGCTTTGCAGCTTATTACATCTATAATCTTGGGCAAGTTACCTAACCTCTCAGTGCTCAGTTTTTCGTATGCAAATGGGGATCATAACTGTACCAACACTCATAGAGATTGCTATGAGGAATAAATAACATGATTATATGTAAAGCACTTAGCACACCACCAAACATCTAGTAAATTACCAATAAAATATTAGTTATTATTTAGCTTAAAATTTAGTTGGGGACAAGATAGATTAGATAAAGATGGATAGATGATAGCAATATGCACACCGTGTATATATGTATATATACACACTCAAGATGTATATATACATGTGCGTACCTATACATACACTGTGTACATAAAGTAATAAATGAAAATGTCATAGGTGTAAAACAAAGTCAGTGTCTGGGGCTGGTGCACTAGATAGAATCTCACTATTTGACAGATGCAGGAAACCATTCTAAGATATGAGCATCTGATCTAGGAAACAATTTTGGTTTTTTTTTTTTTTAAACTTGCCTGTCTTTCCTCTAAAATGTGAAATTCTTGAGTGTAGGGGTCATATCTAATTCACCATTTAACCCTCAATGACCAGCACATTACTGATACATACACAGCTCTAGTAAATATTTGTTGAATGAATGCAAGAATAAATGAATGTAAGAAAAGGTAAAAAGCATATTCTGGAAACAGAGAACACTGTATGCCCAGAGCAGGAAATTCACATGATAATAACAGTAGTCACTACTTATTAAACTTTCAAGCAAATGAGACTTTATCAGAAAAAAATAGATTTTGACTACAGGAAAAGAAAGGTAAGGGAACAGAAGGGAAAAAGCCTAAAACATTTTTGCAAAGAGAGATATTTGTACTAGCACAAATGATCTCCTAATTCCTAGACCCATGGCTGTTGGCATCTCTGCACGGCAATTCTGGGCACTTAGGAATCTTCCCACTGGAGAAGAAGTCTAGAACTCAGCCTCTATGAAAGCCAAGGGCTTCCTATACTTCCTTTTCACCAAAATGAACAACAACTACAAAACTTTTATATTTAGAAACGTTTAGTTAACCCTATAATACCTAAAGGGAGAATCAACTAACACTCTTTCCAGATGGGCGTACATCCAATTTTATAAAGTCTCCTGAAAAGGATATGCCACAACCTCTAATGTTGATAGTCTTCATTGCCAGGAAGTGATTCTGTTTCTCCAGTAAAGCACTATTGATCCCCTTGGGGTGAAATTAGAGAGCAACAAGTCATTCTATTCTTTGAAAGAGTTCACCTTTTTCTTTTTATTAAACTTTTAATATGTGCTCTCTTCTCCTCTCCGAGTTAAATAATATCAGTTCCTCCTACAATTCCTCTGAGGTATTTTTTTTTAACATTGCTTTATCCAACCTATGCCTTTCCAATAACTTCTCCAAATCTTTATGTGCCAGGGGACGAGTCATTGTTTATGTCTTGTTTCTTCTGACCTTTAGTTCAGGGCTGATCTTTCAGTGGGACTGCATCTAAGGTACTTTGTGAGAATTAGGAAGAGATGCCGCCCTCTGGGCAGACCGTTTAAAAAAATGTTCCCCTCTGTTCCTCAAAAAACTAAAAATAGAGTTGCCATATGATCCGGTAATCCCACTCCTGGGCATATATCCAGACAAAACTGTAACTTGAAAAGATACATGCACCCTTACGTTCATAGCAGCACTATTTCCAGTAGGCAAGACATGGAAACAACCTAAATGTCCATTGACAGATGAATGGATAAAGAAGATGTGATATATATATATACATACACATACATACATACACATATGCACTCACACACACAATGGAATATTACTCAGCCATAAAAAATAATGAAATAATGCTATTTGCAGCAATGTGGATGGAACTAGAGGTTATCATACTATGTTAAGTAAGTCAAAATGATACCTTTAGTTTTGTTCTTCTTTCTCAAGATTGCTTTAGCTATTCAGGGTCTTTTGTGTTTCCTTACAAATTTTGGAACTATTTGTTCTACTTCTGTGAAAATGTTATGGATATTTTTATAGTCATTGCATTGAATCTGAAGATTGCCTTGGGTAGTGTGGTCATTTTAACAATATTAATTTTTCAATCCATGAACACAGTATATCTTTCATCTCTTTGTGTCATCTTCAGTTTCTTTTATCAGTGTCTTAGAGTTTTCCAAGTACAGGTTTTTTACCTCTGTAGTTAGATTTATTCCTAAGTGTTTTATTCTTTTTGATGCAATTGTAAATGGGATTGTTTTCTTAATTTCTCTTTCTGATACTTTGTCATTAGTGTATAGAAATGCAACATATTTCTGTATATCAATCTCATATCTTGTAACTTTACAGAATTCATTGATAGGTTGTAGTAGTTTTTTGGTGGTGTCCTTACGATTTCCTATGTACGGTACCATGTCTTCTGCAAATAGTGACAGTTTTACATTTCAAACTATACTACAAAGCTAGTCATCAAAACAGCATGGTAGTGGCACAAAACCAGACAATACAGATCAATATAGATAAATGGAACAGAATAGAGAGCCCAGAAATGAGCCCACACATATATGGACAATTAATCTATGACAAAGGACACAAGAATATACAATGGGGAAAAAGACAGTAGCCTCAATAAATAGTGTTAGGAAATCCGGACAGCCACATGCAAAAAAATCAAACTGAATTACTCTTTCACACCATACACACAAATAAATTCAAAATAGATCAAAGACTTAAATGTAAATGAAACCATAAAACTTCTAGAAGAAAACATAGGCAGTAAGCTCTTTGACATTGGTCTTAGTAATAGTCTTCTCAGGTAAGGGAAACAAAAGCAAAAAAAAACCCACATGGGACTACATCAAGCTAATAAACTTTTGCACAGTGAAGGAAATTATCAAAAAAATGAAAAGGCTACCTACTGGATGGGAGAAGATATTTGCAAACAATATATCTGGTAAGGAGTTACTAGTCAAAATATACCAAGAACTCATACAACTCAACATCAAAAAATAAACAACCTAATCAAAACACAGGCAGAGGATCTGAGTCAACATTTTTCCAAAGAAGAAATACAGATGGCCAATAGGCACATGAAAAGATGCTCAACATCACTAATCATGAGGGAAATGCATATCAAAATTACAATGAGATATCATCTCACACCTGTCAGAAGGGCTATTATCAATAAAACAAATAAAAAGTGTTAGCAAGGATGTGGAGAAAAGGGATCCCTCATGTATGATGGAAATGTAAATTGGTACAACCACTACAGAAAACAGTATGGAGAGTCCTCAAAAATTAAAAATACAACTACCATACAATCCAGAAATTTCAATACTGGGTATTTATCCAAAAACAAAAAATGAAAACACTAATTAGAATAGATATATGTACCCCTATGTTCATTGCAGCATTATTTACTATAGCCAAGATATGGAAACAACTGAAGTGCCCATCAATAGATAAATGGATAAAGATGTGGTATATGTCTACAATGAAATATTACTCAGCCATTAAAAAATGAAACCTTGCCATTTGTGACAAGATGGATAACTTTAAGTGAAATATGTCAAACAGAGAAAGACAAATATTGTCTGATTTCACTTACTTGTGGAATCCAAAAAGCAAAACAAATGAACAAACATAACAGACCAGAAACAGAGTTATAGATATAGAGAACAAACAGGTGGTTGCCAGAGGGGAGGAGGGAGGAAAGAAATACATGAGGAAGATTAAGAGGTACAAATTTCCAGTTGCAAAATAAGTGAGTTACAATATGAAACATACAGTGTGGGCAATAATGTCATATGTAATATTGTATGGTGACATTTGGTAACTAGACATTGGGGTGATCATTTTGAAACGTATAGAGATATTGAATCACTATGTTCTGTATCAGAAACTAGCAGAGCTGTAGGTCAATTATACTTCAAAAACTAACAAACTGACTCATAGAAAAAGAGATCAGATTTATGGTTACCAGAGACAGGAAATGGGGGGAGGAGGAACTAGATGAAGGCAGTCAAAATGTACAAACTTTCAGTTATAAGATAAATAGGTATGATGGATGTAATGTTCAACATGATAAGTAAACAACAACACTGCTGTATGTTATATATGAAAGTTGTTGATAGTAAATCACAAGAGTTCTCACCACAAATAAAATTTTTTTCTATTTCTTTAATTCTATGCCTATATGAGATGATGGATGTTCACTGGACTTATGATAATCATTTCATGATGTATGTAAGTCAAATCAATGTGCTGTACACATTAAACATATACAGTGCTGTATGTCAATTATATCTCAATTAAACTGGAAGAAAAAATAAAGTCCATCTCTTGTTTAAAAAAAAGTGTTGGGACTGCTCGGGTGGTGCAGTAGTTAAGAATCCACCTGTCAATGCAGGGAACATGGGTTCGATCCCTAGTCTGGGAAGATCCCACGTGCCGTGGAGCTACTAAGACAATGCACTACAACTACTGAGCCTGAGCTCTAGAGCCCACAAGCCACAACTACTGAGCCTTCCTACAACAACTAATAAAGCCCTCATGCCCTAGAGCCCACATGCTGCAACTACTAAGCCTGCGAGCTGCAACTTCTGAAGCCTGTGTGCCTAAAGCCTGTGCTCTGCAACAAGAGAAGCCACTGCAATGAGAAGCCCGCACACTATAAAAAAGAGTAGGCCCCGCTTGCCACAACTAGAGAAAGCCTGTGCACAGCAATGAAGACCCAACACAGCCAAAAAGAAATAAAATTTTTAAAAAAAGTGTTACCCAATGCTTAGCAGAAATTTGAAAATAGCCTGATAAGGTTTAAAAAGTAAATCATAAATTTTCTGGTTCTTACACGCCATTTTCCTATTTCCACGTTGTGCTTGTTTTCTAAGCTACAGCATCAATAATGTTAACTTCCCTGTAACGTTGAAGAGCTTTTCTTATGTAGTGCATACATAACCAGCCAAACCTTCCAATGATCTGACAGCAACATAAGCTGAGCATCTCTGATTACAGAGTCAGAATCACTTGGGGGGAACATGGAGGCAGGGTCCTGCCTTCAAAAGTACAATTACCGAGAGACTGGTTCAAGATGGTGGAGTGGAAGGATGTGTGCTCACTGCCTCTTGTGAGAGCACTGGAATCACAACTAACTGCTGAAAAATCATCGACAGGAAGACACTGGAACTCACCAAAAAAGATACCTCACACCCAAAGACAAAGGAGAAGCTGCAATGAGATGGTAGGAGGGGCACAATCACAATAAAATCAAATCCCATAACTGCTGGGTGGGTGATTCACAAACTGGAGAACACTTATACCACAGAAGTCCACCCACTGGAGTGAAGGTTCTGAGCCCCACGTCAGGCTTCCCAACCTGTGGGTCTGGCAACGGGAGGAAGAACACCTAGAGAATCAGACATTGACGGCTAGCAGGATTTCATTGCAGGACTTTGACAGGACTGGAGGAAACAAAGACTTTACTCTTGGAGGGCACACACAAAGTAGTGTGCGCATAGGGACACAGGGGAAGGAGTAGTGACCCCATCAGAGACAGAACCAGACTTACTGGCTAGTGTTGGAGGGTCTCCTGCAGAGGTGGGTGGTGGCTGTGGCTCACTGTGGGGACAAGGCCACAGGTAACAGAAGTTCTGGGAAGTACTCCTTGGCATGAGGCCTCCCAGAGTCTGCCATTAGCCCCACCAAGGAGAAGAATAGGCTCCAGGGCTGGGTCGCCTAAGGGCGAACAACCAACAGGGAGGGAACACAGCCCCACCCATCAGCAGACAAGCGGATTAAAGTTTAACTGAATTCTGCCCACCACAGCAACACCCAGCTCTACCTACCACCAGTCCCTCCCATCAGGAACTTGCAAAATCCTCTTAGATAGCCTCATTCACCAGAGGGCAGACAGCAGAAGCAAGAAGAACTACAATTCTGCAGCCTGTGGAAGGAAAACCATATTCACAGAAAGACAGACAAGATGAAAAGGCAGAGGGCTATGTACTAGAGAAGGAACAAGATAAAACCACAGAAAAACAACTAAATGAAGTGGATATAAGCAATCTTCCAGAAAAAGAATTCAGAATAATGATAGTGAAGATGATCCAGTACCTCATCCTGGAAAAAGACTGGAGGCAAAGATCGAGAAGATGCAAGAAATGTTTAACAAAGACCTAGAAGAATTAAAGAACAAGCAAACAGAGATGAACAATACAATAACTGAAATGAAAAATACACCAGAAGGAATCAATAGCAGAACAACTGAGGCAGAAGAATGGATAAGTGACCCAGAAGACAGAACGGTGGAATTCACTGCCACAGAACAGAATAAAGAAAAAAGGAATAAAAGAAATGAAGACAGCTAAGGGGAGAAAGCGGCAAGGTGTGGTGGTTGTGGTGTGATGAATTGGGACATTGGGATTGACATGTATACACTGATGTGTATAAAATGGATGACTAATAAAAATAAATAAATAAATAAATAAACATACACAGGTTAAAAAAATAAAAAATTTTAAAAAAGAAATACAGACCGCCTGAGAGACTTCTGAGACATTATTAAGCACAACAACATTCGCAATATAGGGGTCCCAAAAGGAGAAGAGAGAGAGAAAGGACCTGAGAAAATAATTGAAGAGATTACCGTCGAAAACCTCCCTAAAATGGGAAAGGAAATAGCCACCCAAGTTCAGGAAGCACACAGAGTCCCAGGCAGGATAAACCCAAGGAGAAACTCGAGGAGACACATACTAATCAAAATGACAAAAATTAAAGACAAAGAAAAATATTAAAAGCAGCAAGGGAAAAAC
>NC_041214.2:74271439-74272394 GCF_002837175.3 Physeter macrocephalus | reverse complement strand
CATATATATGCTGTCTACAAGAGACCCACTTCAGACCTAGGGACACATACAGACTGAAAGTGAGGGGATGGAAAAAGATATTCCATGCAAATGGAAATTAAAAGAAAGCTGGAGTAGCAATACTCATATCAGATAAGATAAACTTTAAAATAAAGAATGTTACAAGAGACAAGGAAGGACACTACATGATGCTCAAGGGATCAATCCAAGAAGAAAATATAACTATTATAAATATATATGCACGCAACATAGGAGCACCTCAATACATAAGGCAACTGCTAAGAGCTATAAAAGAGGAAATCGACAGTAACACAATAAAAGTGGCGGATTTTAACACCTCACTTACACCAACGGATAGATCATCCAGACAGAAAATTGATAAGGAAGCACAAGGTTTAAATGACACAATAGACCAGATAAATTTAATTGATATTTATAGGACATTCCATCCAAAAACAGCAGATTACACTTTCTTCTCAAGTGCACACGGAACATTCTCCAGGATAGATCACATCTTGGGTCACAAATCAAGCCTCGGTAAATTTAAGAAAATCGAAATCATATCAAGCATCTTTTCCGATCACAACACTATGAGATTAGAAACTAATTATAGGGGGAAAAACGTAAAAAACACACACATGAGAGCTAAACAATACATTAGTAAATAACCAAGATATCACTGTAGAAGTCAAAGAGAAAATAAAAAAATACCTAGAGACAAATGACAGCAAGAACACAACTATCCAAAACCTATGGGATGCAGCAAAAGCAGTTCTAAGAGGGAGGTGTATAGCAACACAAGCCTACCTCAATTAACAAGAGAAATCTCAAATAAACCATCTAACCTTACACCTAAGGAACTGGAGAAAGAAGAACAAACAAAACCCAAAGTTAGCAGAAGAAAAGAAATAATAAAGATCAGAGCAGAAATAAATGAAACAGAAACAAAGAAAAC
>NC_041214.2:74230677-74270877 GCF_002837175.3 Physeter macrocephalus | reverse complement strand
CCAAGACTGAACCAGGAAGAAATAGAAAATATGAACAGACAAATCACAAGTAATGAAATTGAAAGTGTGATTAAAAATCTTCCAACAAACAAAAGTCCAGGACCAGATGGCTTCACAGGTGAATTCTATCAAACATTTAGAGAAGAGCTAAGACCCATCCTTCTCAAATTCTTCCAAAAAATTGAAGAGGAATGAACACTCCTAAACTCATTCTATGAGTCCATCATCACCCTGATACCAAAACCAGTCAAAGATACTACTAAAAAAGTAAATTACAGACCAATACCACTGATGAATATAGATGCAAAAATCCTCAACAAAATACTAGCAAACAGAATCCAACAGCGCATTAAAAGGATCATATACCACGATCAAGTGGGATTTATCCCAGGGATGTAAGTATTTTTCAATACACAAAAAATCAATGTGATACACCATATTAACAAACTGAAGAATAAAAACCATATGATCATTTCAATAGATGCAGAAAAAGCTTTTGACACAATTCAACACCCATTTATGATAAAAACTCTCCAGAAAGTGGGCATAGAGGGAACCTACCTCAACATAATAAAGGCCATACATGACACCCCCACAGGAAACATCATACTCAATGGTGAAAAACTGAAAGCAGTTCCTCTATTTCAGGAACAAAAGAAGGGTGTCCACTCTTACCACTATTATTCAACATAGTTTTGGAAGTTTTAGCCACAGCAATCAGAGAAGAAAATGAAATAAAAGAATACAAATTGGAAAAGAAGGAAAACTGTCAGTGTTTGCATATGACCAAAGATGACACAAACAGATGGAGAGAGATACCATGTTCTTGGATTGGGAGAATCAATATTGTGAAAATGACTATACTACCCAAAGCAATCTATGGATTCAATGCAATCCTTATCAAATTACAAATGGCATTTTTTTTTGCAGAACTAGAACAAAACATCTTAAAATTTGTATGGAGACACAAAAGACCCCAAATAGCCAAAGCAGTCTTGAGGGAAAAAAATGGAGCTGGGGAATCAGACTCCCTGACTTCAGACTGTACTACAACGCTACAGTAATCAAGAGAATATGGTACTTGAACAAAAACAGAAACATAGATCAATGGAACAGGATAGAAAGCCCAGCAATAAACCCACACGCCTATGGTCAGCTAACCTATGACAAAGGAGGTAAGGACATACAATGGAGAAAAGACAGTCTCTTCAATAAGTGGTGCTGGGAAAACCAGACAGCTACATGTAAAAGAATGAAATTAGAACACTTCCTAACACCATACACAAAAATAACCTCAAAATGGATTAGAGACCTAAATGTAAGACCGGACAGTATAAAACTCTTCGAGGAAGACATAGGAAGAACACTCTTTGACATAAATCACTGCAAGATCTTTTTTGACCCACATCCTAGAGTAATGGAAATAAAAACAAAAATAAACTAATCAGACCTAATGAAACTTAAAAGCTTTTGCACAGCAAAGGAAACTACAGACAAGACGAAAAGACAACCTTCAGAATAGGAGAAAATATTTGCAAACGAATCAATGGACAAAGGATTAATCTCCAAAATATATAAACAGCTCATGCAGTTCAGTATTAAAAAAACAACCCAATCAAAAACTGGGCAGAGGACCTAAATAGACATTTCTCCAAAGAAGACATACAGATGGCCAAGAAGCACATGAAAAGCTGCTCACCGTCACTAATTATTAGAGAAATGCAAATCAAAACTACAATGAGGTAGCACCTCACACCAGTTAAAATGGGCATCATCAGAAAATTTGCAAACAACAAATGCTGGAGAGGGTGTGGAGAAAAGGGAACCCTCTTGCACCATTGGTGGGAATGTAGATTGATACAGCCACTATGGAGAACAGGATGGAGGTTCCTTAAAAAACTAAAAATAGAATTAATTAGCATATGACCCAGCAATCCCTCTACTGGGCCTATACCCAGAGACAACCATAATTCAAAAAGACACATGAACCCTAATGTTCATTGCAGCACTTGTTTACAATAGCCAGGTCATGGAAGCAGCCTCAATCCTCATCAACAGACAAATTGATAAAGAAGTGGTACATATATACAATGGAATGTTACTCAGCCATAAAAAGGAACAAAACTGAGTCATTTATAGAGATGTGGATGGATCTAGAGACTGTCATACAGAGTGACGTAAGTCAGAAAGAGAAAAACAAGTATCGTATATTAATGCATATATGTGGAACCTAGAAAAATGGTACAGATGAACTGGTTTGCAGGGCAGAAATAGAGACACAGATGTAGAGAACAACGTATGGACACCAAGGGGGGAAAGTTGCAGGGAGGATGGTGGTAGTGGGATGAATTGGGAGATTGGGATTGACATATATACACTAATATGTATGAAATAGATAGCTAATAAGAACTTGCTGTATAAAAAATAATAAAATAAAAGTTCAAAAAAAAATACGACTACCTACGTGGGGAGACAGAACATCTACATTTAGAAATAGTCATACAGAACCACAAATTTGAGGTGCTATATGGGGGGTGGGGGACAGTGTTGACAGGAGTACAGAAGAAATGTTGATCACAGGGTGAGAAAGGGGGGAAAGGTGAAATCAGCCTGGAAGCTGATCAACATTTTGGAATGGAATGCTGAGTGGTAACTGACATAGAATGGAGAAAGCTGAAACCCAGGTATCTGCCTGGGGAAAAGCTATAAGAATCCTGCTAATTCATGCATCAAAGAGGAAAAGGTGTTTGGAATTATGTATAAAAAATTAGACTCTCAGATCCCTCCCTCCCCATACCAACTAAGGGACTTGATCAGAACTCTAGATTAGGGCATATTAAGCATAACAGAGAAGGTGGGTATACAAATACACAGAAAACTTGGGGTGTTCAGTAATTATCTACATCAAGTACTCAAGTATTTTGATCTCAGAACCACTTTACACTCTTAAGGATTTTAAGGACCTCAAAGAGTTTTTGTTTATGTTGGTTATATGTATCAACATTTATCTTATCACAAATTGCAACAGAAAATATTTTTAAATATTTCTCAACTCCTTTAAATAACAATAGCAAGTTTATTAATATAAATAATATTTTTATGAAGCATAACTATATTTTCCAAAAAAAATAGTGAGAAGAGTGGTACTGCTTTACATTTTTACAAATCTCTTTAATGTCTAGCTTAATAGAAAATAGATTCTCATGTTTGTTTCTGCATTCAATTTATTGTGATATGTTGTTTTGGTAGAAGAATACCAAGAAAATCCAACCTCACAGAGACATGTAGTTAGAAAGGTTAGAGTATTTTAATAACCATTTTAGATAAATGTGAATATCTTTTGATGCTATACCAAAACTCAACCGGTGGTAGTTTCTGAAAGGAGAGTTGCAATATGGAATTTGAAACCATATTAATAAACTTTTTGACTCTGTTACATTAAAATCCGCTGATCCATTTTACACTTCCACTCATGCATTATTTTATATGCATTGATGACTTGGAAAGTACTGGTACTTTCCAGTACTGATTTCAGCAGATCTTCCAAATACTGGCACATTTTACTCCACGATGTCAAACAATCACGTTGGTGACTATCACTGCAAAGCCCTTTTAGGGAAGATTTCAAGCTCATGATGGTGGAAGATACAAATTTTCCAAATTTCTAACTTTCTTTTGAAAACTCAAATTCTATTATTGGCAGCAAATACCGTCAGTTATTTTTCTTGAAGCAAAAAGATTACTTTGTTCATTTTTGAGAGTATGGCTGCCAAATAGCCACATCAGAATGACCATCCTTTGCAAGTCATTCTTTCAAGTTAAAATGGTATTCTGTGGAAAAAACCAGAAAGTTCAGTTTGTAACTCAAACTGCACAAGTGCTTTTCCTCGAGACACCATTGTACTTGTTATGCTGCAGAAGTGTTTTATGAATACTTCTCATTTTGTCACAGATAACAATAGAAAGATGTGCATTAAAATAAAATAACTTTTACTGTTCACTGAAGAATTTATTAAGTGAAACTAGCTTTATTTTTTCTTTTAACTGTACATGTATGGTGGTGAAGAATACAGTGACTGCTGGTAGAGTTTGGTGCCACTGCACTGATTAGTGTTAAGGCACCAGCAATCTGACCTATGGTTGCTTTTGCATCCTCAGTACAAATATCACACTGAAAAAGGCAAACACCATCTTACTATTATTAAGAAAATAATTTTGACTCTAAAATCCCTGAAAGAATCTTGAGAAGCCCCTGGGGTCCATAGACCACATCTGGAGAATCACTGGCCTAAATACTTTATGATGAGTTCTTTAAAACATGGCAGTCAGGTTTTCACCTCCAGGCAGGATACTAGATGATTTCTCTCTGGAGGAACTGGCCAGCTTAAGATCAAAGACCTATGGGTAATGACATTTAGGGGTTTACCAATGAAAGAGCCAGTGAGTCCTATTAATGGAAAATCCTCTTCTGCCCCTGACACACACACGTGCACGTGTATACATACACACATTCACACACAGGGCTCCTAATATTTTCTTGGTGATTTGTATTTTAAATATGAAATGAAGCCAAAGATCATCAAATATTTTAGAAAAAGAGACAAGTCAGAGAGCAACAATTAAATATATAATTAGTATCCTCAAAGAGAGGTAAGAAAAAAAAGTGCATCCATGAAACAAGAACAGACCAATAAAGAGCTCTTAAAACCCTGTAAAGCATGATAGCAAAACGTCAACAGGATATTTAGGAGATAGAGTTGAGGAAATCTTCCAGAATGTAGAATAAAAAGACAAAGTAATAGAAAAATAGGAGAGAAAACATAAGAAAAGTAGAGAATCAATCCAGGAATCGTAAAATCTGACAAACAGGAATTCCAGGAAGAGAAAACATAGGGAAAAGAAACTATCAAGAATTAACCACAGGGCTTCCCTGGTGGTGCAGTGGTTAAGAATCCACTTGCCAATGCAGAGGACACGGGTTCGAGCCCTCGTCCAGGAGGATCCCACATGCTGCGGAGCAACTAAGCCCGTGCGCCACAGCTACTGCACCTGTGCTCTAGAGCTCGCGTGCCACAACTACTAAAGCCCGCGCGCCTAGAACCCGTGCTCCGCAATGAGAAATCCACATACCACAGCGAAGAGTAGCCCCCGCTTGCCGCAAATAAAGAAAGCCCACGTGCAGCAACGAATACCCAATGCAGCCAAAAATAAATAAATAGATGTAATCTCTCATTTCTTATTTAAAAAGAAAAGAATTAACCACAATATTTTTCCAACCCTTAAAAGACGTGAATTTACAGATTCCAAAATAGACAACAAAAGTTATATGTCAGAACCCATCACTGTGATATTTTAGAATTTTAGGGATAAAAAGAAGATCCTAAAATCTTCTAGAGGGGTCATATCTGAAGGATCAGCAATCAGAGTTTAAAGTTTTCAATAGGAACTTGAAAAGCTAGAATACAGTGAAGCAATGTCATCAGAATATTGAGAATACATTTCTTCCACACCAGAGTTCTACACCTAGCCAAGTGTCCAGGTAGATTATAGACATTTTCAGACCTGAAGGACTAAAAAATATTTACCCCTTTTACTCACTTTCTCAGGAAACTACTAGGATATAATACCTACCACAATAAAAAAATGAAGGAGAAAAACTAGACATGGGATCCAAACTAAGAGAGAAGTGAAGGAAATTCCTAGAACTAAGGCAGTGGGAAATCCCAGATGATGCTTATGTATCAGCCTAGAAAGCAACTAGCCTGGGTTGGAGCAAAAATAAGGAGGGGTTCAGGAGGAATGTCCCAAATCAAAATGAAACTGATAGATTATCTAACATATTGACCATATTGACAGGAACGTAGTTCTAATAGACAATTTAAGGAAGAAAGCCTAACAAAATATGAGGCAATGATTAAGTCCAGATTAACAAATGTGGTAATAGTATACTATATGGCTCAGTTATGAAGAAAATTTACATCACCATAATGTAAATACCAATTATTCATTTATGGTATTTGGCAACATCCCCAAATGTTGCCTCAGGGGAGCAGGAACAGGGTGGTTCCGGAAGGAGTCTCAGGAGACCTGTGGTTTTTCAAGATGAATCTTATAATACTGTTTGACTTTTTCAACTAGGTATGCGTTTACTTTGACAAAAATTAAATTTAAAAAATATGGCTTTGCAGAAAGTATTCACCATGTACGATTTTTTAGTGATGTCTAAAATAACTATATAGTCATTGCTCCACCAACTGCCAGAGCATCATTTCTCAACTTTTTTTCCCTCTGGACACACATGACAAGTGGTATCTTCATGTGGCATAATTCCATGGATGTTCCCATTGTGCTAACTTTAACATGACGTTTCTCTTCTGTTTAAGAAATTATATCAGAATATAAATGATGAAGAAATAGTATTACAGGATAAATTTGAAGTGTTTAATGTGTCAATATTCAATATTTACAATTACCCCGACTTTAGCTATTTTTAGTAAGTAGTGGACATACCACAGGACTGATCTCGATACAATCGTGTGTCATAATGCTGACATTATGAGAACCACTGGGTTATAGCAGGATTCTCAAACTCAGATGTCTAGCAGAGTCACGTAAGAAAAGAAGTAAAGCATGTAAACCTCTCTTTCACCTTTCCACATTTGATAGAGTCATGGGACCAGAGAACTTCTTTTCTATTGTAAGAGAAGTAACAGAATCTGTGTGATATTGAAGATAATTGATCCTTTGCCCTAGTATCTGATGGGTCAATGAGATTAGCAACATCTGCGGCAAACTGTAGAGGACAAGTCACTTCTACATGAAGCCACTACTCAGCTCCAATCAATTACCATGCTGGAACAGAGGTACGTTCTCATCTCATCTCAACTCTATCTTACACTTCCACATCCTAATGTGAGTCTCTTGTTATACAAGATGTAAGTCACCACAGATGTGCATTGCATATGATTCATATTTCTAAGACAGTCCAGATTTGCAAACTGACTCTCCCTTTCAACTTATAAACCATGAAAATGTCCTGGAGAATGTAACATTTCAGTGTACAAAGTTCACCTACAAGGTGGCTTTTCAAAACTGGAAAATATATACAAATCCTGTATCCAACGACGTACTCAAATCTTCAGTTCAGAAAATGAGATGATCACATATGTTATCTAATTCAACTGGAGAGAAGTATAACTCCTTTTCTTATTAGGCCATGTTTGTTCTACTTGGATTAAACTAATGCCCAGTGATTACATAGGGTAGAGATCAGAGATGTTAGACTTTGCAATTCCTTTCAAGGGACAGACTAGTTCACAACATAAGAAGATACTATCATAGCAGAAATTCAAACAATATTTCTGCCTTCCAGCTCTCCTCCCAGATCCCGTCACCCTCCCCTTGGCCCTCCTTGGACAGCCTTCCCTTATCCTATGAGCACACGGTTAGAGTGCTCCACAGGAGCAACTTCATTTAGGCTATCTTCATCCTGACATATCTTTATATTTGGCTCTCACCCTTCCTACCAGTCTCAGAGGAAGAGGTTTCTGTCCTTATGTCTAAAGATCACAGTCATTATTTCCTCTGGGCCCCACTCCCACAATCACCCTCCCTCCACATTGAAAGTGCCCCCTTGTGTCTTCAGCCATGTCCAGGATTCCCTTACCTTCAAACAAAAGTAAATAAATGCTTCATCTCACCCTGTTCCTTCTTCTAGTGCTCCCTAATCACTTTGTTTCCCCTTCTCATCCTTCACCTTTCTTTACATTAACCCTCTTAGGTTCTTGCCTTTCGTTTGGCTCCAATTATGACTATAATAATGGAAATGTATCACATTCATATTAAACTTAGTTTTCAAAATATTTTCATAAACATCATCCTTTTGAACCTCACAATAACCCTGTGAAGTAAGTAGGACAAGAATTATCTTCACTTAACAAAAGAAGAAACTGAACTTCTGGGATATTAAGACATATACCCAAGGTAATACAGCCAGTAGGTGGCACAGGAATTTGAACTGGATCCACTGAGTTGTGGTCCCGTGACTTTCCACTGTTCCACTACTTCTGAGGCTGTCAATTCCAAAGCTACTTGTGATCTCCTTCTTGCCAAAACCAATGGTAAGTTTTTCAATCCTTTTACCCCACAGGTTTTTTGGTTGTTGCGGTAGTGGTGGTTTGGGGTTTTTTTTCTTTTGCCTTTTGAGTGTATTGATTAATATTCAAAATCCTTGAAACAATCTTTGTTCTTTTAAAATCTCTTCCCCTAGCTTTCAGGATACTTCAATTTTCTGATTCTTTTTCTAGTTCTTTAATAATGTTTCCTCTTCTTTTCTCTACCCCTTTTTCAGATGTAGAGATTTTTCTAATACTCACCTTTTTCCCTTTTTTTTTTAACTTTTTAGGTCTCTTCCTTGTGAGTCCATGGTTTTACACAGATGACTCCATATCTGTTTCTAAATTAGAAGCTTGAAGACATTTTAAATTTTGCCTACTCTTTCTTCTCCTAGGCCATCTTTCACTAAGTTCCAAAGTTCCTTGCCTAAAATGTCGCATGTCTGCTCTTTCCTTCCATTCTCATTACTACAACCCACCTCCAGGAGCTCACTACCCCCTCATGACTAGATGATGCTCCCTACAAAATTTCAATACCCTATCCAACCTTCCTAACAATGGCCATTTTATTTCTTTCCTTTCAGTCGTCTTGCACACTTCTGCCAAATATTCACCTTAATATAAGGTTTCCTTAGTGACACTGTCTCCTCAAGAATATCCATCCAGCCAAGCATGATCTGAGCCTTACTATGTAAGGTTCTTTGATGAGGATACAGTGTTACTGCTTGAAGTGGCTTATGGTGATAAGTGCTATTACTATCAAGACCTATAGGGTGCAGACAAGGAAGAGCTTACTGTCAGGAGGGTCCATTGAGGAAGTAGCATATCAACCAGGTGGGCAGAGGAAGCTGAGAGGAAGCAAGAGCACATGTACCTAGGTACAGGGTAGGGAAGAAAGCCATCTTGAGGGTAGATTCAGGTTAAAGGTTGGGCTAGCCAGTCTATTGCCTTAGATCCTATTCTTTATGGGGCACTAAAACAAGAGAGAAAAAAATTGTATTTAGCAGAATTTCCCTCAAGGAAAGGACCATATGCGGTTGGAGGAATTGCTTTGAAAAGCCACTTGAGGTGGAGATGAGAGAGTGGTAAGACTCTCAGTGGTTATGCCAAAGGCTTTGTAAGAAGGATAGGTCAATTAGCTGCAGGTTCTTTGTGACTGCAAAGGGTGGGCAATGTTGGACCAGAACAAGTTGCTCAGAACAGAGGCACAGAGGCTGAGAGCTGCTGCTAAAGAGCCTGCCTCCCTGCCTCTCTCACACATTGCTGATGTGTTGACCAAATATTGGTTTGAAGGGGCAAGTGGTTACTACCCTATCTGAGGTGCCTACATGTCTCACTTGTGCCCTGGATCAGAAATGTCAAGAAGTTTTGGATGCCCCGAGTTGAGGGTATATGAAGTGGAATGCTGATAAATATTCAACAATTGAGTCTCCAGAAGGGAAAAAAGAAAAACCAACTAATTTCTAGTTTTTGCCAGTTTCTATGGTGTAAATACTCCTCCATGGCTGATTTCAAACTACCAACAACACATCACTACATCACTGAATGTGAAGCTGTGAAGAGACATGCGCAGTCCACTCTCACGAGCTGTTGTATGCTAGCACACCACCGGTACATGAGAATGTGTCTGGGAAAGAGGTGAGAAAGGTCAACTGAACTAAATTACGATGGACCTAGCATGCTAAGTGTTAAAATGTAGACTTTATTCCATGCTAAAGGGAAGCTATCAAAGGTTTTAAAGCAAGGGTAGAACATGCTCAGATTTGAAATTTAGGAAAAGTCTGTTTGTTAACCTCCAGTGGATCCAAGCTCATTTATTCTTCCCCTTTTCAAACTCTAACCAAAGCGTATTCACAGACATATTTTCAAAATATGTCAAATAAAAGGTTATTACTGTAATCATGAAAATTTCTTTTCAATATAAAACTTCAACTTTTTTTAAGACTTGGGGGGAAATAACATTAACAGAAAATGTATAGAAATATAAATGTTCAATAAGCATATTAAAAGTTTTGTGGTCACTAGTAATAATATAGCAATTTCAAGTGATGGTATGGCATTTCATATGTCAGATTGGAAACTATTTAAAAGGAGGGCAATAACCAGTGTTAGCAAAAGTATTGGGATATGACAATTCTCATACACTGTTAATGGAACTAGAAATTATTGAAAGTTTCTGTAGGGCTATTTGGCGATATATATATATATATATATATATAAATTTACATAAATAAGTATAATGTATCTGACAAATAGGCATAATTTGTCTCAGGATTTACATTTCTAGGAATTACCCTAAGGAAACAGTTCTATAAATTCATAAATTTATTCCCTGCAGCATTGTTTGTAATAGCAAAAAGAAACTGGAAATAGCCTGTAAAGGTAGGTGATTGGTTCGATTTTGTATACCACATCCTTATATTGGATTACTACACAAGCATTAAAAACCACAATGTAGCTATATTTGTTGATATAGAAAATGTTTCTAAACTCTAAATATTATTAAGTGAAAATCAGGTCATATGATATATATTCATATACACATTTTGAAAGAACATTCAAGAAGTAACAATTATGTATGAGAAATAGGGTAATTAAAGATTCTTAATTTTCTTATTTGTATGCTCTATTTTTTCTATAATGAATATAACTTACTTATGTATTTTATCCTCTGAGCTTAAAGTGATGGTCAACATAGGTAGTAGTCATATAAAGATTCTCTGTTTCTTTCACAAAATTGATATCCATATGTTATTTCCTCTGTAAGAGCAAACACTTATATAACATGTGACTATATACTAGGTATTCTTTAGGTATTCTAAAGGATATCTAAATGTAAATTTAACTCATTGGATCCTTACAATAACCCTATGAGCTGGGTACTTTTATTATCCCTTTTTTACTGATGAGGAAACAGAAACACAGTGGATGAATAATTGCCCAAGTTCACACAGCTGGTAATTAATAAAGCTGATATTCAAACTCAGGCAGTCTGGCTGCACTGTTGACGCTCTTTACCATCATACCATCCTGACTCTCATCTGAACTGACTTTCATTTCCTTACCTGAGGAGTAGCACTAATAATATTACCTATCACATGGGCTTGCTGTTGGGTTTAACTGAAATCATGCATGGAAGAACTTAGTTTAATGCTTGGCAGCATAATTAGAGTTAATAAGTACTATGTATTAATGATAAAAATGATAACACTACTACCACCACCAATTCAAGTTCATTTATTTCCCATGCTACTCCAAGACATACTCTTTGCTTTATTTCAACTAGTCCCCCAAATACACCCGTAGTTATTCCGTATCATATGTCATATTCATGTCTCAGCTCATGCTATTGGCCTCACTGAGATCAGGTGACTAGAGCTATCCAAATCACATTGGGTCTTAAAAGCCTAGTTCAGGTCCCTTCTCCAGTTACTCTAGCCCCTTCTGATCTTCTATTACACTACACTGTTTAATACAAATGAGGCAATTGATATAATTAGCTGCTAGTTCTTTCTACCCAACAATACAGCAAGCTCTGTGAAAGCAGGGATGAATGTTGGAGCACTTTTTCCCCCTGAATCCCTTTTGTCATCTCCAACCCCAGTAGGACAAGACTTAGGTATTTAAACATAGTTGCCTCACTTTTACACTTACTCATGGAAATATACCCATAAAAATAGAAATCCACAGTTTATCTAAGTTTCCCAGCAGTTTCCTTCCAGAAGAAAGAGATAAATCACAATATTAAAATCAGGAGAAGCCTGACATGTAAATGCAAATCCAGATAAGCATGCACAACTTATAATTGTTACTAACATATAATATTAAATAGTAAATATACATTATTAGTAATATTGTAATTAATAATACCTATAAATATTTATTGCATGTCTCCTTTGTGTCAAGCACTGTACCAAATGATTTATAGATACTAGATCTTACAACTCTATTATTAATAAAAATAGTCTTTCTTGTAAAAATGGCAGATGAGAAAGGTTAAGAACTTATCTGGTAGAGCTAAGAATCAAATCCAGTTTGATCTGATGCCAAAATACACTGTTTTTCTGTATATCTCCCTTCCTCCCAGGTCCTTATACAAGGTTGAGATTTAGGACGTTTTTCTAGTTCTTAAAAATACCAATCAAGACTACCTCCCCTGCCCAAATTTGCCTTTCTAAAAATTAGAGGCACTATAGAGCACTATATTCACCTAGGAAATTTAGTTACAATAATAACAGAGACTCTTTCTTTCAAGGGAATCATTCATTAAAGACGGTCCCACATCCTGGCTGTTACCAGGAAGCTCTGGGTATCTACAATTATTAGAGCCATTAGGGATTCCAGAGAGCACAAGTTGTTTTATGGTCAAGAACAGGATGAAAATTCTGAGTCGACTTTTTAGAAAAAGTATAGCTCCCTGTGAATAAGATGGTGAAACCACAAATACTGTCGCTGAGATGGTCCCTAGAGTCTTTGTTCTGTGGCTGTATGGACGCCTTTATCCGAGTATTTCAGCCTAAGGCATTGAGCTATAAATAGAAGCAGAGGGGTTCAGAGGAAAGAGTCCAGGCAGCCCACAAGACAGTTGTTCTTTGATTCGCTCTGAGTGCACCCCCCTTTCCATGGTGTGTCCTCACAACCCTCAGCCTGCCCACCCCTGCGCCACCTCAGCTGGATTCTCTGAAACTGAGCAATTGCATGGAACAGACTGCAAAACTTTTACTTTCTTAAAAAGGAAAGATCTGGGTCCAGATCACAGGGGATTGAAGAGTAAATGAGACTTGAGGAAGTGAAAACAGGCATAAATAAAGCTTTCAGGAGGCTTGATATGAAGGGAAAGAGATGATGCTAAGTAGAGTGGAATGTAGGTCAAATTTGTTTTTTTTTTTTAAATATGAGAAAGTCAAAGCACATATTTAATGCTGACGGAAACACCAGCAGGAAAGACACGTTAAAGACACAAAAGCAAGGTGCTGATGTCTAAAGGAAGGCTCCTGAGGAGATGGGAGGGAATGGAAATCAGAGCAGAGGTGAAAAAGCCAGGCTTGTAAAGGCAAATGCTTCCTCCATGCTGATGGGGGGGTGAAACCAGATACAATTGTGTAAACTTGATTGGTGAGGCTCAGGAATCTGGGGTGCACCCCATTGGATGGTATACAGTGGAAGCTGAGTTCACCTGCTGCGAGTAATGTGAGGGTGTTAGAAGAGCAATGAGGTTGGAGATAGGTTTCAAGGAGAGTAGCAGAGAGAGAGGGAAGAGGCTATAAGAAGGCTGGTCATGTAGTATTGAGGGCCGAGCAAGGGTTAGAGGCAGATGTTTTGATGGGGCACCAATCTGCGCAGTGGGGTGATTTTCTTCAGCCACACTCAGGATACTGGATGTTTGTTATTGATGTATCTACAAAATAAATTTTTTAAAAAGCTCAAGGGAAAAAAAAATAAGGAAAGATCTGTTAAGAGACTCATATTTCTGATCATCATCAACAGCCATAAACAGATATAACCTGTACTTATTCATAGCTCTCACCATCTTCAAACCACATTTGTAAGTTTGAATTCAATACAAGGTTGAATTTCCACATCAGGAAATGTCAATTTCCTCACTCTGTTTGCTTTGTACTTCTTCTAAGATGTCCTTGATGTAGCAACAAAATGTTGAATATGAAATAAATATTTCAGGAAAAGGCAGCTGTTTTAAAGATGTGGGTATTAGTTTTAAGTGATACTAACTCTTCCCTAGTTGTTTTTTTTTTTTAAACTTATAAGTACTTGTTACATGGTTTTTATTATTTGGGTAAATTTTATAATGAATATGATAATATTCACTATTTTTCTATAGGCATAATAGAACATGTAATTCATTTTCATGCAGTTAAAATTCATTAGAGATTGGTATTTTAAGACAAAATCTTTTCTAAGTCTTAAGTCTTTTAAGACAAATCTTTTCAAAGAAATAACCTTTGTAAAAATCCAAAAGCCTTCCCTCCTCCTTCAACAAATGTTGGCTTTTGTTATTTTTTTTTTAAAAGCTGCATATTGAATTTCTCAGGCTGTGTTTCTGAACAGCAATCTACTGAAAAAAGTGCAATTATTTTTTTTTCACTCAAACATGCATTTGAGAGAAATGAGTAGATCAGATAAAGAGCTGAGATGCTATTCAACTCAACCTTGAGTCACTCTGTCTCTTTAAAAAAAAAAAGGGTGGCAAAATCAATACAAACCAATAATAACTTCACATTTGTGGAAGCAACATGAATGGCTCTCCAAAATATTGAGACACATCCAAGTACATTTTCCTAGAGCTGATATTTATCAGAAGTCATTTGCCCTCAAGCAGATGCTCTCTTTCATTGTGCTCCTGTCACAAATGACTAAGATTTATGACAGACAATTACAGCATCTGCAGTTAGCAGCCTTATAATCAGCACCATTATTTAACGATTGGTGCAATAAACTGACTCCTGTTACTGTTTATCAGATATCAGTCAGTTCTGGCCATTTTCTTCAGCTCCCAAATCACAGTATGGTGCAGGCACTGCCTTTTAATGGCTAGGCAGAAGCAGGAGCATTTTCACATTTTTTACAGACTGCCGAGGGAAAGAAAAAAGCAACCAATTACATGTACGTATGGTGCCCTCTCATTTGAGATACCCGTATATGTAACTATCTCTATACAGTTCTAAACATCTTGTACGAGAAAAAAAGCTTTTACTGTGGAGAAGGACTTTATATATTTAAAGAAAAACAATAAATAAAAACAAAAACCTTCTTGCCTTTGTTTTTTTAAAAAGTCCTCTGTTTAAATTTGCATGTCTTTTCCAAGTATAAAATGCTGATTTACTAGGTCCACTGTTTCCTCTTAGAGTATGGTTTCAGCTTGCCTTTTACAACCAGAAAAGCAGTTATTGGCCCTTGAAAATATTTGTCAAGGAGCAAGATTTTTCCCCAAACTCTGTGAGGTTTCATTCAGAGGTTTCATTCACTATTATGGACACAACAGAATTAAGTTTTTCATCAGTCAAAAATCCTACACATAAAACAGGTCATATGGATGTGTTTAAAAGTCACATATATTAAGGAAATCTACCTTTCTAAATATACAAACATCCAGAGGCATATGTACCATTTAAAGTCCATCCACAAGAAACATCAGACATCTGTGTAAAAACATGGGTGGCAGGCAACAATTCAGAAGCTATCTGGAAGATAAGACTTCAGTTTAATGTGGGAAGTGGTGTAAAGATGTGAATTTACAGTCATAAAAAAAACTTACGAAAGCATCTATGGGTGTACGAGTGTGAAATTCTAGTCAAATTATTTAGAGGGGAAAAAAAGCCAGACCTTTCTGATTCCTGTCTTTTGCTACTTTTTGCATAACCAAACAAGCTAAGTTTCTCATTCATGTCAAAAAGCATTTCATCCAATGACTTCCATTTTATATAGGTAATATAGATGAAAATATTGATGAAGATGCCCTTGTAATGTTAGGTCTATGCTCCATTCACAAAATTACCTGCTTCTCCTAAGAGAAATAAGACACTGGAGATCAAATGAATGCATTCTTTTAATTAAAAAAACCTAAGTGCCCCCAGATTTCCCTTCCAGAAATATGCATAAGGGGCTTTATATAGTCAATGTAAAATTGGTTGTTTTCTAAGTCGAAACTTTTACAAAGGCTTCACAAACCTTCACAAACTAGTCCTCATAGCTCTACATGAGACTTCAGCAGGCGAATGGTCAGAGTGAGGGCTCTTAGACTTTTCAAGTAAGAAAGGTCTTACGTATCATTTCATGAGACTTGCTCATTTGAGAGATGGTGAGGGTAAGAGTAACAGAGTTAAATGATTTTCACAAGAACACAGAGCTAAGTGTTGGCACAACTGTGATTAAAACCCAAAGTATGGCTTGGCTAGCGAGGTCATTTCTGTGAAGTCCCAGCTCCTTTCTCTGTGTCCCTGAGAGAAACCAGTCCTTTGGCTCTGCTAAGCCAAGCCCCGATTTGGGTGTTCTGTGTCTAGTCTCCGAAAGGGTGCTACGCCCCTTGACTCAAGGAAACAAAAGTTTCCATAAATCTGCTATATACTTACTTCCCTACTTCTGGATCTGGAGCCAGAAAAGAACTAATCAGTCATTCAAATAATTTCATCAGCGGGTAGCAGAGTGAACTCAAGTTGTTGGCTTTGAAACTTTAAAAATTTTCTAATATAGTAATTTGGTACCTTGTATAGATCTTAGTTGTTGTTTGTTAGGGTTATTTTTAACTATGTTGCACAATTGATTGCAAAGTCAGACAAAAACTATTTTATTTCACCAATTTGGCAGCATCGAATAATTCAAAGAATTTTTAGAATCAGGAAGAACCCATCACCAACCTTTCTTTGCTGGTAATGTATAGAAATATATTAATGCACAGATAGGTCTCTCATTCCATTTTAGTAAAGTACTAAAGTATTGGGAAAGTACTTTGGATGCATTAAAGTTGGTATATTTTCTATCTATGTCCTGCCCTTTTCTGCTGGGTTAGAAGAAAAATTACCCAGCCTAGAGCAAGTCACTGACTTTGGAAGCCAATGACAGAGCCATCGGCACTGCAGGCTGTTAGCAGGTGCTCCTGAGAGGCCGGATCTGGGTTGACGTTATTCACATAAACACATGCAGGTAGCATTTCAGTAACTCACCTGGACACAATTCCCAGCTGCATAGCTAATGGCCACAATGAGCCTCAACAGATTTGACTGCTACTTAGCACACACACACACAAAAATGTGGCAGGAGGACATTTTTCTTTAAGACCCTTACCAGAGGCTATTTGTGGCAGGGGAGGGGGAAGAGGAGCACCCAAAGAAAACAATGCATTGTCAGTGTAGCAATATTTGGTGGCTGATGGTGCAGGAGCCAAGGGTGAGGATCTTAAGTCAGCCAGACCTGAGCTTGACAAGGGCTCAGGCTTGGTGAGACTCTGCCAGAGCCCTTCACCTATGAAAGTCCCTCATCTACACCATGCAGATGAGAATGAGAGAGCACATGTAAAGCAGTGAGCACTGTGTGGGGCACAAAGCATTGCTGCTTAAATATTAGCTGCTGTTACTGTTATTTTTGTCATTTGTACATGAGATTCCAGACTGAACTATTTTGCAAGTATAAATTTGGACTTTAGAATCAGGTTCAGTAAATAATCCCCCACTCTGAACTTAGCTGTATAGAACTGTCACATTAATCCTAGTAAAAGTGTACATACCTCATCTATCAATCAATGTACCTAAGTAATATGTGTGTACGTATAGATCCATATATACAGTTGACCCTTGAAGAATGCAGGGGGTTGGAGGCGCCAACCCTCCCTGCAGCTGATTATCCACATCGGCTCTGCAGTTCTTCATCCACAGATTCAATCAACCGTGGATCATGTAGTACCGTAGTATTTACTATAAAAAAAAATCCAAATATAAGTGGACCCGTGCAGCTCAAACCTGTGTTGTTCAAGGGTCAACTGTGTATATATGTATGCACGCACACAGATATAGATATTATTGTTGCACTTCATTGACTTTGGTTTGGTTCCATCGTGAAGAAACTAAATTTGTAGAACATAGAGAAAACATGAAAATATTACAAAGTACGATTTCACTTTTCTATTCAGTAATAAATATTCCTAAGAATCACAATGGGGCTGTTAATGACAAAATTCTGTCTCTATTCTAACACAGAGTATATAACTTTGAACTTGTCATTATCTTCATTTTTTCCAGCTTTTCACAACAATCTATCCATAAAATTAAGGTTGAAGTAAGGAGAAGAAGACCAATGGCTCCCCTCAAGAATTAAAGATCTCCTTAGCATACAAGTTGCTGCACAGCAAAATTAAGTCAAATGGCAGTGATGAAAGGGCAGGTAGCCAAGAGTGCCACTCAGAGCACTATTTCATGGAAACATGAAGAATCTAGAGAGAAAAGGCTTTGGACACCCTGGGTTCTAGTTCAGGTCCACACTTATCAGCTGTGTGACTTTGAAGAAATTACTTAACCTCTTGGAGCCTATATGCAAAAATATGATAGTAGTAATACCTATATTGTTCTATTTTTTTTTTACATTAGTGTGATTTTATTACAAATCATTAAATTACAAATATACAAATATTACAAATCATTAAATAAAACCATTCTATTGATTTTATTCGTAATGCCCAAGCTAGACCCTCCATCCTCCTGAAAGCTTCTTGTTATATAAGATGAAGGGGTTCTCAAGTCCATGGTGTTCACCTAATGCCCTGCATCATAAGAAGGCCTGACATTTTTGTAGCACTTCACAATTTACACAGCAAATCTTCCACAGGCTTTATATTGTTCTTTTGAGTAATTAAATGAGCCAACATATGTAAAGTGATTAGCACAGAGCTGGCATGTAATATGCATCCATTAAATGTTTTGTCTTATCTATAAAGTGCTACCAGCTTTGCTTTCATCATTGTGTTGTTCTGAGCAAGTATGAAATGTCTAATAATCATGTCTTGATCTATTCTAGAAATATGTCTTCAATAGCAGAAAGTCTGTTACAATTAGAAATAGGTAACATTTATGGAAAGAATTTTAAATTAAGTGCAAATCTGTAATTTTCTCAAAAAGCAACTTTATATATTTTTTAAATGAGCCGACAAATCAATTCCATTAATTTAATTCCATTGCAGGTGTTGGCCAAGCATCAGCCTTCGCAGTAACAGTGGTGGTAATCGCTCTGGTGCCGAAAGGTGCCAATTTTTCCATATATTACTTAGCTAAATATAAAGTAGGATCTTTATGAAAGCATTTTAAATCTCATCTCTGCTCTTTATCTGATAGTCTTAGATGTTGTATCATTTTAGTGCCTACTTCCAAGGATTAATTTCTCACATCCAGTGATACTGTCACAACTCTGAATAAAGCCAGTCTATGGAAAATAATTCTTCTTGTTTAAAAAAGGGAAAAAAATAAATTATTTTTATTTGTTTCATATCTGAAGCTTATTTATTGATCTTGGGTATGTATGTAAGACAGCATACAGTATGGCTGCCAGTGTAAACTTGGTAAAGTTTCAATATTCCCCATGCCTTCAAGGCTTCTAAGATGCTAAGTCAGCATAAAAATTCATTTAAGAACAAATATTTTAAATTGTGATGAGAAGTTCATTTTACAGAACAATTTTACTACAGGTGAGTTTGTGGTGGGGTAGATGGAGAAGGAATTATTATATCTATTCCAAAGAGAAAACATGTGACTTTAAAAGGTCCCAGGGTCACACAGCTGTGGTAGGCTAGAATTCAGGATATTCCCTCCAGCTTTTTCCCACTATTCTCACTAAACATGATTTTTTGGTTTTGATCACACTAAGCAGACTTGGTACAAAAAACCCTGAGTTTTGAAAATAGCCCCATTCTTTATTACTAGCAGTGTAACCTAGGCAAGTCACTGACAGTATAGATTAATGGTTAGAGTGCCAACCATGGAGCCGGATTGCCTTGATGGAAATTCCAGCCCCCACCCATAGATATGTGATTGTAGATGGTTATTTTGCTTTCTGAGCCTCTGCTTCCTAGTGTTCTTATGATAGAGAAAATTCCAACTTCATTTGGATGTTATAACGTAAATGATACACTCCTTCCAAAGGTCTTCACACAATGCTGGTGTAGAGTAAGGGTTCAAAAATATTAGTTATTAATAAAATTGGACTAAAACATCTCTCTCTCTCGGCTATCTGTTGTATTAGTAAGACAGTACATTAAAGGACTTTGTGTTAAACTACTATGCAAAGTTTAAGAATCATTGTATTGGGAGTCAGTATCAAGACAGCAGAGTAGGAGGACCTTGAGCTCACTTCCCCTCATGAACACATCAAAACTACAATTACATATAGAGCAACTCTCACTAAGAATGCCCTGCAAACTAGCAGAACCACTCTTCTACAACCAATGCTATAAGAAAGAAGCACACGAAGTCTAGCAGGAAGGGAGGAGAAGCGATCTAGACAGGACTTGTACCCTTAGCAGGTGACCCAGAAGAGGAGGGACATCACAGGCTTGGAAATCCTACTTGGGGAGGGAGGAGTTTGAGCCACAAATTAGGCACCCCAGCCCTTGGGCCCAACACTGGGAAGATAAACCACCTTAGCTGGTTTGAAAACCAGTGGGGTTTACTGGAGGGCTGTAAGAAACCAAGACTCTGTACTTGAAGAATGTATGCAGACTTGCTTGCTCCCAGTCCCAGTGTGGGGACAGCAGATTAAAAACTGCCAGGTGATCCCACATGCCATGGAGCAATTAAGCCCACGTGCCACAACTACTGAGCCTGCATGCTACAACTATGGAAGCACGTGCACCTAGAGCCTGTGCTCTGCAGCAAGAGAAGCCACTGCAATGAGAAGCCCTCACACCACAACAAAGAGTAGCCCCTGCTTGCCACAACTAGAGAAAGCCCGCACGCAGCAACGAAGACCCAACACAGCCAAAAATAAATAAAATTAAAAATTAAAAATATATTTTAAAAAATAAATAAATAAAAATTTAAAAATAAACACATTTCTTAAAAAAAAAAAAAGTGAATGTAAACTGCCTCCAGGAAGCAAAAACAAAAAAAACAAAAAAAACTGCCAGGTGCTCTGGCTGGCATGCCAGGACCACCCCAGCACAACCTCCAGCCTGCACTGGGCTCCTGCTCCAGCACCTTCTGCTCTGATACTGCTCCCTGCTAAGGTGAAGGCCACCATTGCCAATGAGTATGCACACACTTGGAGGGAATGGAGCCAGCTGCCTCTGGCCAGAGTGGAGACCCCTCTGCCAGCATGGGCATGAATGTGAGCACTTAGGAAGGAATGAAACCAGTTCAGTAGTGCAGCTCCAACCCCTCCAGCCTTGACCCAGCTTCTAACTAAGGGGCACACACCAGGGAAAAAGTGGAACCAGCTCAGAAGTGGAGCTCCGACCCCTTGGGCCCCAGTCACACCCCCAACCAAGGCACACACTGCCGTCACACCTGCTATCACACCAGGCACAACTCCCTTAGGGCTCCTGCTCCAGCCCATCAGGTCCCAGTGTTGCCACTGATAGGGCAGTGACTGCCACTGAGCCTAGGAGAAACCCTGGCTTAAGATGGCTATGACTCTAGCTGCTCCAAATCCAGCCCTACTTCCCATCAAGTCAGAAGCTGCCAGTGCACCCTGGGGGAAGATGTGGCCTGTGCTCACTTCAGATCTAGCTCTCTCACCTAACCACTGGGCACATGGAGACTGCATATGGATGCTCCAATTCAAGGATATGCCTTCATGACCCAGATAGGTAACTGTTTCACCTAATTTAATAGAGATAAACAGAGAAAGTTAAACAAAATGAGAACACAGAGGAATATGTTTCAAACAGAAGAACAAGATAAAACCCCTGGAAAAACCCTACAGAAACAGAGATAAATAATTTACCTGATTAAGAGTTTAAAGCCATAGTAATAATAATACTAATTGAACATGGGAAAAGATTAGACAAACACAGTATGAACTTCAAAAAAGAAGTCAAAAATATAAAAAAGAACTAGTCAGAGCTGTAGAACACAATAACTCAAATGAAAAATACACTAGAAGGAATTAACAGCAGATTAGGTGATACACAGAATGCATAAATAATCTGGAAGTTAGAAAAGTGGAAATCACCCAATCAAAACAGCAAAAGAAAAACAAATTTTAAAAAATGAGCATAGTTTAAGGCAGCGGTTCCCAACATATTTGGCACCATTTAAAAAATGAGGATAGTTTAAGGCAGCGGTTCCCAACATATTTGGCACCAGGGACTGGTTTCCTGGGAGACAATTTTTCCACAGACCAGGGGTGGGGGTGGGGGGTGGGGGGTGGGATGGTTTCAGGATGATTCAAGTGCATTACATTTATTGTGCACTTTATTTCTATTATTATTACATTGTAA
Source organism: Physeter macrocephalus (assembly GCF_002837175.3). Lineage (NCBI taxonomy): Eukaryota > Metazoa > Chordata > Mammalia > Artiodactyla > Physeteridae > Physeter > Physeter macrocephalus. The sequence goes on along the minus strand of NC_041214.2, from coordinate 74,248,827 downwards.
TATATAATGAACTAATTATACAACTCACCATAATACTGACAGGAGGCAGAGCTCAGGTAGTAATGCAAGTGATGGGGAGCAGCTGTAAATACAGATGGAGCTTCACTCACCCACCTGCTGCTCACCTCCTGCTGTGCGGCCTGGTTGTTAACAGGCCACGGACTGGTACCTGTTTGTAGCCCAGGGGTTGTGGATCCCTGGTTTAAGGGACCTCCGGAACAACATCAAGCATACTAACATTCATCTTATAGGGGTCCCAGAAGAAGAAGAGAGATAGAAAGGGGGTAAAAAAATGTATTTGATGAAATTATGGCTGAAAATTTCCCTAACCTGTAGAAGGAAACAGATACCCAGGTTCAGGAAGTACAGAGAGGCCCAAACAAGATGAACCCAAACAGACTCAAACCAAGACATATAATAAAAATGACAAAAGCTAAAGAGAATTTTAAAGGCAACTGAGGAAAACAAAGAGTCACATACAAGGGACTCCCCAGAAGGCTATGAAGTGATTTTTCAGCAAAAACTATGCAGGCCAGAAGGGAGTGGCATGATGTATTTTAAAGTACTAAAAGGAAAAAAACCTACAACCTAGGATACCCTACCCAATAAGATTATCATTCAGAACTGAAGTAGAAATAAAGAGCTTCACAGATAAGCAAAAAGAAAAAAAAGAAAAGAAAGAAAAGAAAAGAAAAAAAACAATACTAAACTGACCTTACAAGAAATGTTAGAGTCTTCTTTAAGTGAAAAAGAAAAGGCTACAACAAGAAATAAAATATAGGGAGGAAAAATTCCACTGCTAAAGGCAAATATATAGTAAAGGCAGTGGATCAACCACTTAAATCAGCTAGTATGAAGGCTAAAAGAACAAAAATTGTAAAATCAACTATAAATGCAATAAGCAGTTAAGGGGCATGAAGTTGTTAAATATGACATCAAAAACACAAAACGTGCAAGGGGGGGAGTAAAAAAAATGTAGATCTTTTAAAATGTGTTTAAACTTAAATGACTATCAGTTTAAAACAAGTAGATACAGTTATAGGTCAACATATGTAAAATCCATGGTAAACCACAAATGAAAACATACAATAGCAACACAAAAATTGGTGAGAAATAAACACAAACATACACTAAACAAAACCATCAAACCACAAGGGAAGTGACTAAAAGAAGAACACAGATGAACTACAAAAACAACGAGAAACAAGAAACAAAATGGCACTAAGTACATACCTATCAATAATTACTTTAAATGTCAATGGGCTAAATGCTACAATCAAAAGATATAGGATGGCTGAATGGATAAAAAAAAATCAAGACCCATCTATAGGCTGCCTACAAGGGACTCACTTCAGAACTAAAGACACACAGAACCTGAAAGTGAGAGGATGGAAAAAGATATTCCACGCAAATGAAAATGTAAAGAAAGCTGGTGTAGCAATACTCATAGAAGACAAAGTAGACTTTAAAACAAAGTCTACAATAAATGACAAAGAGCATTATATAGTGATAAAGTGACCAATCCAAGAAGAGGATATAACCTTCATAAATATATATGCAGCTTATATTGGAGCACCTAAATATATAAAGAAAATATTAACAGAAATAAAATGAGAAATTGACAGTAATACAATAATAGTCAGGGATTTTAACACCACACTTACATCAATGAATAGATCATACAGACAAAAAATCAATAAGGAAACAGTGGCCTTAAATGGCACATTAGATAAGTTGGATTTAATAGTTATCTACAGAACATTCCATCCCAAAACAGCAGAATATACATTCTTTTCAAGTGCACATGGAACCTTCTCTAGGACAGGTCACATGCTGGTTCACAAAACAAGTCGCAGAAAATTTAAGGAGACAGAAATTATATCAAGCTTCATTTCCCACCATTTCCAAGCCAGAAGTCAATTACAGGAAGAAAAATGGAAAAAACACAGACACATGGAGCCTAAATAACATGCTACTAAAAAACCAATGGATCAATGAAAAAATCAAAGAGGAGATCAGAAAATACCTTTTGACAAGTGAAAATAAAAACAATTTTCCAAAATCTATGGGACTCAGCAAAAGTTGTTCTAAGAGGGAAGTTTATAGCAATACAGGCCTACATCAAGAAACAAGAAAAGCCTCAAATAAACAACCTAACCTACCATCTAAAGGAATTCGAAAAAGAATAAGAAACAAAGTCCAAACTCAGCAGGAGGAAGGAAATAATAAAGATCGGAGCAAAAATAAATAAAATGGAGATCAAAATAAAAATTTAAAAAGTAGTAGAAGCCAATGGCTGCTTTTTTGAAAATACAAACAAAATTGATAAGACTTTAATCAAGCTCATTAAGAAAAAAAGAGAGGCCCAAATAAACAAAATTAGAAGTGAAAGAGGAGAAGTTACAAATAATCACAGAGATACAAACCATCATAAGAGAATACTAAAAACAGTTATATGCCAACAAACTGGACAACCAAGAAGAAGTAGATAAACTCCTAGAAACATACAATCTTCCAAGACTGAATCAGAAAAAAATAGACAATCTGAACATACTAATCACTGGTAGTTAAATTGAATTAGTAATCAAAAAACTCCCAACAAATAAAAGTCTAGGACTGGATGGCTTCACAGAGGAATTCTACCAAACATATAAAGAAGAGTTAATACCTATCCTCAAACTATTCCAAAAATTTGGAAAACTCACAAATTCATTCTACGAGGCCACAATTACCCTAATACCAAAACCTGACAAAGACACTACAGAAAAAGTAAATTACAGGCCAATATCTCTGATGAATATAGATGCATACTCAACAAAATGTTAGTAAACTGAATTCAATAATATATAGAAAGGATCATACACCATGATCAAGTGGGATTCATTCCATGGATGCAAGGATGTTTCAATATCCACAAATCAATCAGTGTGATACATCACATTAACAAAGGATAAAAATCATATGATCATCTCATAGACACAGAAAAACTCAACATTTGAAAAAACATTTGAAAAAACTCAACATCCATTCATGATTTTAAAAAATTCTGTCAACAAAGTTGGTATAGAGGGAACATATCTCAACATAACAAAGGTCACTTATGACAAACCCACAGCTAACATCATTCTCAATGATGAAAAGCTGAAAGCTTTTCCTTTAAGATCAGGAACAAGACAAGGATGTCCACTCTTCCCATTTCTATTTAACATAATATTAGAAATCCTAGCCACAGCAATCAGACAAGAAAGAGAAATAAAGGCATCCAAATTGGAAGGGAAGAAGTACAACTGTCACCATTTGCAGATGACATGATATTATATACAGAAAACTCTAAAGTCGCCACCAAAAATCTATTAGAATAAATTAATTCAGTAAAGTTGCAGATACAAAATTAATATACAGAAATCTGTTGCTTTTCTATACACTGAAAATGAACTATAAGAAAGAGAATTCAAGAAAACAATCCATTTACAATTACATCAAAAAAAAATAAAATATCTAGAAATAAATCTAACTAAGGAGGTAAAAGGCCTGTACTTAGAACACTAAAGAAGGAAATTGAAGACAATATAAATAAATAGAAAGATATCCCATTTTTGTAGATTAAAAGAATTATTACTGGGGCTTCCCTGGTGGCGCAGTGGTTGAGAGTCCGCCTGCCGATGCAGGGAACACGGGTTTGTGCCCCGGCCCAGGAAGATCCCACGTGCTGCGAAGCAGCTGGGCCCGTGAGCCATGGCCGCTGAGCCTGCGCTCCGCAACGGGAGAGGCCACAACAGTGAGAGGCCCACTTACCGCAAAAAAAAAAAAAAAAAAAAAAAAAAAGAATTATTACTGTTAAAATGTACAGACTACCCAAAGCAATCTACAGATTTAATGCAATCCCTACCAAAATACCTATGACATGTTTCACAGAGCTAGAACAAATATTCCTAAAATTTGTATGGAACCACAAAAGACTGCAAATAGCCATAGAAATCTTGAGAATAAAGAACAAAGTCAAAGGTATCACACTCTCTGACTTCAGACTATACTACAAAGCTACAGTAATCAAAATGGTATAGTACTGGCACAAATCCAGACATACAGATCAATGGAAAAGAGTGGAGAGTCCAGAAATAAACCTACCCACCTATGGCCAATTAATCTATGACAAAGGAGGCAAGAATATACAATGGGAAAAAGTCTCTTCAATAAGTCGTGTTGGAAAACTGGACAGCTATGTGTAATAGAATGAAATTAGACCATTTCCTCACATCATATAGAAAAAATAAACTCAAAATGGATTAAAGACCTAAATGTAAGCCTGGAAACCACAAAACTCTTAGAAGCAAACATAGGCAGTACACTCTTTGACACTGGCCTTTAGCAATATTTTTTTGGATCTCTCTCCTCAGGCAAGGGAAACAAAAGGAAAAATAAACAAATGGGACCTAATTAATCTTAAAAGCTTTTTCACAGAGAAGGAAACCATCAACAAAATGAAAAGGCAATCTACTGAATGGGAAAAGATATTTTCAAATGATATGTCTGTTAAAGGCTTAATATCCAAAATATATAAAAAATACTTATATCACTCAATATCAAAAAAATCAAACAACTCAATTAAAAAATGGGCAGAAGACCTGAACAGGCATTTTTTCCAAAGAAGATATGCAGATGACCAACAGGCACATGAAAAGAATCTCAACATCACTAATCATCAGGGAAATCCAAATCAAAACTACAATGAAATATCACCTCACACCTGTCAGAATGGATATTATCAAAAAGTCAACAAATAATAAGTGTTGGCCAGAATGTGGAGAAGAGGAAACCCTCTTGCACTGTTGGTGGGAACATAAATTGGTTCAGCCACTATAGAAACAGTACGGAGGTTCCTCGAAACACTAAAAATAGAGCTATCATATTATCCAGCAATTCCTTTCCTAAGGCTATCCAAAGAAAACAAAAACACTAATTCAAAAAGATATATGCACCCCAATGTTCACAGCAGCATTATTTACAATAGCCAAGATATGAAAGCAACCTAAGCGTCTATCAACAAATAAATGGATAAAGAAGACGTGTGTGTGTGTGTGTGTGTGTGTGTGTGTGTGTGTATACATATACACACAATGGAATATTACTCATCCATAAATAAGAATGAAATTTTGCCATTTGCAACAACATGGATGGACTGGACAGTGTTATGCTTAGTGAAATAAGCCAGAGAAAGACAAATACTGCATGTTTTCACTTATATATCAAATCTAAAACATAAAAGAAATGATTGAATATAACAAAACAGAAAGACTCACAGATACAGAAAACAAACTAGTGGTTACCAGTCGGGACAGAGGTCGGGGGGCAAGATAGGGATAGCAGATTAAGAGGTACAAACTACTAGGTTCAAAATAAATAAGATATAAGGATGTATAACACAGGGACTATAGCCAATATTTTATAATAACTTTGTATGGATTATAATCTATAAAAATATTGAATTTCTATGTTGTATACTTGAAACCAATATAATATTGTAAGTCAACTATACTTCATTGAAAAAAATAATAATCATTGTATTATCTTGTTGCTGTGAACAGAAGCCTAAGCTTATTTTTTCTGATTTTTGTTGAGCCTTCAATCTATGGCCCTACCTTGATCCAGATATTTCAATTTCCAAAGCTGCTGAGTGTTTTGTTTGCTTGTTTTTCTTTTTTGTTTTTTTTTGTGTTTTTTTTAAAGATGGAATATGGAAGAGAATCTTGATTCCCCTCTATACTACTGAGACCTGAACTACTTTACCTCACTGTACGGGCAAGTCCAACCTCCTGAGAAGCCACTAGGAGGACAATTTAGGTAGGAACGCTTAGAGCTCAAGGGTAGTAGAAAGATCAAGAGCTGCCCTGTCAACTCGGGAGGAATTAAGACAAAATGGAGAGTAGCATAGAGACACTCTTATCTGCTTAGTAACTGCTCTGACTCCAGTAACACACAGAGATCCAACCTCACTCTTCAGGCATTTCAGACTCACTCTTTAGAAGATCCTCTGCTAGTATACACAGTGTGGGGGTCAGCCTATAGCATTATACTGCTACTTGGCCTTGCCCTTGTTTTCCGGTTTATCTGATATCAAATCCATCTTGTCAGGTTTTACTGTGACCAGCCTTTGTTTATGTTTGTTTTGTTTACTGTTTAAGTATTAATTTCTTATTTTGTGTGTGAGATCAAAAGAAAAGCCTTTCATCACTGCTCCTTCCTTTAGGACTAGAGGAGCTGACAGGGGTTGTGTTACAACAATGCTCGCTTGCTCTGAGGAGAAGGTGGGGCAGAGTTAGAGACTCTGGTAGTTCAGGCATTCTTACTTGCATGGGCCATTTGCAAAGTCTTGACAGCGACCTTAATAATGCAAGGCACTGAGGTATTTGTCAGCTTTTTAAAAAAATGTAATCTATTGTGATTTCTTTTTATTTTAAATAAATATTATTTTGTTTTGAATTTATAATTGTGTACTCATTTTCTTAAAGGGGTACTCCTTAATTAATAAGGTTTTGGTACACCCCTGAGTTGGGGAGAAGGACATAGGCACAAAGAGAGGCAAAGTCTAGCCCTTTTGGAGCCCCAGTGAGAGAAACCAGAGGCACACTTCTAGCTGAAAAAAAGCTAGAAGCATCAAGTTGTTGGATAATTTAGCAAGTTACAAGAGTAACCTGACATATAGTATATGTCTTAGAGGGAAGGAAGAGATATTGGGGTTCAAGGCACAGCACATTGATTAATGAGTGAGCTAAGTATGGGTGGACTGTTTTGAACTGATTTTGTATTTGTTTGAACTTAGAACAGCAGTTCTTGACACTTACTTCCAAGATGGGAAGTTGTCCACATCATCTCAGAAGTTAACATAACTCAGTGTTAAGAGCACAGATTTTATAAAGGCACAGACGTAGAGAATGGACTTGAGGACACTGGAAGGGGGAAGTGTAAGCTGGGACAAAGTGAGAGAGTGGCATGGACATATATACACTACCAAATGTAAAACAGATAGCTAGTGGGAAGCAGCCACATAGCACAGGGAGATCAGCTGGGTGCTCTGTGTCCACCTAGAGGGGTGGGATAGGGAGGGTGGGAGGGAGACGCAAGAGGGAGGAGACATGGGGATATATGTGTATGTATAGCTGATTCACTTTGTTATACAGCAGAAACTAACACACCACTGTAAAGCAATTATACTCCAATAAAGATGTTAAAAAATAATAATAATTTTAAAAAGAGCAGAGATTTTAGAGCCACACTATCTGGGTATGAATCCTGAGTTGGCCACCAACCAGCCATAAGACTTGGGAAATCTGTTGGAAATCTCTTGTGCCCATTTCTTAATCTGCAAAATGAAATAATGCTGGCACCTACCATTTAGGCTTGATAAGAGGATTAAATATAATAAAGCATATAGAGCACTTCTCACATGTCTAGCACAAAAGTTTGCAAAAAATGTGAGCTCTTTTACTCATTCCCCAAGTCTCCTCCTCTAAAAATGACTGCTCCTATTCTCTATGGTACTCTCATTTTCCATGTTTTGTTTTTGTTACTGTGTTTTCTTTTAAATAGTGGTGTTAATGATTTTAAAATTAATATATCCTGCTTGTATCAAACTTGGGAAAAAACCCAAAAAGTATAAAGGAGAAAGATAAAATAAATTAAATCTCTCTCCAGAACATGGGCTTCCCTGTTGGCGCAGTGGTTGAGAGTCCGCCTGCCGATGCAGGGGACGCGGGTTCGTGCCCCGGTTCGGGAGGATCCCACATGCCGCGGAGCAGCTGGGCCCGGGAGCCATGGCCGCTGGGCCTGCGCGTCCGGAGCCTGTGCTCTGCAACGGGAGAGGCCACAGCAGTGAGGGGTCCGCGTACGGCAAAAAAAAAAAAAAAAAAAAAAATTCTCTCCAGCACATTCATTCAAAATGCACATCTTAAGCATCTATGTGCATCAGGCACTGTCATGGGCTCTGGCACCTCTAAATCCTGTCTTTTTCCTGTTCCATTTCTCTGTCCTATTCAGTTTGTTTAAAGGAGGGGGTGTTAACAGTTTTTGAAGTCTACTCAGTTAAGTAACTAAGGCTAATTCTGCTCTTAACTTCTTTACCTATTGTTCTAATGTAACTAACGACCTAATATTTATCTTAATATTAAGATTAATCCTAATCATAATACTAAGAGCTTTATTGTTATTTGTGGTACACAAAGTTCTTTCATCCAATTCACACTATATCTCTGTGTAGAAACATAGGAGAAACATCAACATCTGCAGTTTATTGACGCTTATAAAGGCTAAGGAGGGTGCTCAAAGGAATTTAAACAATTTGGACCAGATCACAGAGCTAGGATACAAAGGGCCTGAGACTCACATCCTGGTGAGCACGGGGTGGTGCCTTCAACTTTGGAATCTGCACGTCGGTTTTTTTAAGCCATCTGAAACTGGTATGTCGTCTGTCCACTGGACAGCCGCTTCAGTTCCTATTTCCAACCAAGAGAGTGTCCCAGACCTACTCTCAGACCCAAGTTTTCAGATGAACCATTGAGGTGAACCCTGGGAAGGCCCACTTAGAATCCTTTACTACAGCCTTAGAGACAGTCCCCAGATAGACATGAAGATGAGAACAGTCATCTGCTGATATTTCTCTTTCAAGGTAGCCATCAGGATTATTTTCCAATATGCAACTTAAAAATTAAACAATATATACTAGCATTTTCTCTCCTTGTACAACAGAGACAAAGTAAACCAAGATTAGCAAAAGGTTAGGGAAAAGAGAGACAGGTTTGCTTGTTCATTTAGAACAAGTAGTATTATTACAAGAAAAGAATGACCACTGGAATTCTCTAGTAAGTGCATTTTCCCCACAAGGACATTCCAGGTGGGAAGCTAAATTATAATCAGAAGACCACTAGGTCAGCATGGAATAAGAAGAGGGGGAAATAATTACATGATTCAAATATTTAACAGTATCACGCTGATAGTCACAGGTGTATCTAGCTCTACAACAGGGCAAGAGCTGCCAATGTGACCCAGCAAGTAGAGTAATTGTTAAAGACACCATCTCCCCTCAATGAATAAATGAATGAATGAATGTGGAACAACAGTCTTGAGATCATTTCTACTTTACCATTACATTAGAGTTATTTGTTGAAATACTGACCCCTTTGCAAGATCTGAGTTGCAAGATGTCATGGGCCACATGTGCTCATCACTATTGTCTTTACCATCAAGCACAGTGCCTGGCACTTAGTAGACAGAAGGCAATAAATGTTTATTAAAATTAAAGTCTTCCAGACATTTATAAATATAAATAAAATACCTTCCAAAGTTGGCTTTAAATGTGAGTTAGCCAGAATGTCCTATTGTGTGTTTTTTCTTGCTTTTCAAAGTTTATTAAGTCAAATAAATAGAATGCCTTGATTTCAAATGTTTACATTTGGTTCATATATTTGAAAACTGTGAAATAGTACACCACAGTTTTCATTTTGTCCATCTTATTTCTATAAGCTTCAACTACTTATTTCTCCTACCCAGTGACTAAACCCCAATTCCACCCTCACCCCTTTATCTTTGATGTTTCTCATTCTCCATAGGTGGAGGATGTGCCAGCAAAGAGAGGAAAGAACAGGTTCTGTGTGCCTATATGGGCTAACCCAGGGCACTCATGGGGTTAAAAGTGCTGCAGTAATATTAAGCACATGTTTCATCTCAGCAGGGTGCCAGCCTGAGATGTCCTCAAAGCCTAATTTGATAGATATTATGCCATACACTGCTGCAAGTAGTAATGAAGAAAGTAAAAATTTTATGGATGAGCAAAATAGGAGCTCTTATGGATGGAGTGTTTTTAAATCAGGTGTATAATTTACCCAGTATCAGACCACATGTAGGGTGCATTACTCAATTGAACTTACAAGCAGATAGGAAAGCAGTTTCTTTTAATAAGCACTTCTTCAACTTATTGGCTCTACAATTACTTGCACCAAATTACCAGCAGCTGCTGCCTGTTTGGTATTTTATCCTAGACAAGGAGTTACATTAGTTTCTAATCAACAAGCCATTCAAGGACTCTTTATAATTTTTAGCTTAATTCCACTTTTATTTGGAATTTATTAATTGAAATATCCAATATTTTCATGACAGTATTTTGCTTAGCTTCTCTTAACAGGAAACCTATTCAACTGCTGAGGTGATGGGAAAAGCGAAGGAAGATACCCACCAAACTTATTTCTGATATTTGCAACATTATACAAACTCTACTAGATTCATGTTGTCTTATAGTCTGAATTTTGACATTTCAATTGCTTTTGTAAAAATAATGATACCGTATTTAAACATTTTTTACATTTGCAGTCAATAAATTGTTTTGTCTCTAAATAGCATATCCTCATGCACAGGAGTTAGCTGCAAGTTTAAATATTAACCAATTCAGTTTAATACAGGCCTTCTCAAGTTTGGCACTATTGACATTTTGGGCTGGCTAACTCTTTTTGGGGGGAATGTCCTGAATATTGCAGGATGTTCAGGCAAGATCCCTGGCCTCTACCCACTAGATGCCAGCGGCACCTCCCCACCTCCAACCCCCTGTTGTAACAACCAAGAATGCCTGCACATGTTGTCACATCACCCCAGATGATTTTAACAGATTTGAAGGAATTAAAGGGTAAAGGGTTTCAGAAACAGTTGTAAGAGGAAAGTACGTTTTCAATTCATATGGTAAGACTTTTCAAAGTATTCATATAAAGATTGTTTGTGCTAGCCCATATTTGCTTGCTTTATGAGGAACTATAAAATGAATTTATGAAAGAGTTTAACTACACAAAATGCAATTATTTAAATATTACTCTATTTTCAAGCTGCTTTCAGATCCAAAGGCAAAAGGAAAACGAAAACAACAACAGCTGTTAATAGCTAAATAAAGTAAATATTTGAATAGCTCTAACTGCAGAAAGACAGACCTGTGGTCTAATTTTAGACTAGTGTGGTTTTATTGTTATGCCAGTAGAGCCAAGAAATCTAATTTGAGACAAAATTCATTTTTTGAAATTATATTATACATTATTGCCAACTTTAAATTACAAATCAGAAAAATATGAACATAAAATGCTAATGACCAATGATAAATCATAAAAATGACAAATACAGTTCAAGATTTTTCTCACAGGGCTTTCAAATCCACAGTTGTCTTTTTAAAGACCAGAATCAAAATAGGTAATGTCAAGAACAACTAGAGTACCGTATACACACTGAAAAACAGCAAAAGTGAAGGAAAGTTAAATTGCCATCCCAAAGTCTCCTTCACTAAGAACTTACCATCTACTGTCTTCCATCTAGTCATATGTCAAAAGATCCAAATAGGGCTTCCCTGGTGGCGCAGTGGTTGGGAGTCCGCCTGCCGATGCAGGGGGACACAGATTTGTGCCTCGGTCCGGGAGGATCCCCCATGCCGCGGAGCAGCTGGGCCCGTGAGCCATGGCCGCTGAGCCTGCGCGTCCGGAGCCTGTGCTCCGCAAAGGGAGAGGCCACAACAGTGAGAGGCCTGCGTACCGAAAAAAAAAAAAAAAAAATCCAAATAACATCCATTGGAAGATGGTTCCTTCTTAGCGTAATATAGAACCTTATGGCGCAAAACCTGAAAGGTCATTTATACCTACCAGGGCCCTTCCCCAGGTTTACCCTAATTAGATACCCTCCATAACAAGCTTCTCAACCTTGAATGTATATATGGATCACCTGGACATCTTGTCAAACTGTGGATCCTTATTGAGTAGGTCTGGGGCCTTAGGTTGACTTTCTAACAAGCTGCCAGATGCCAATCCATGGACCACACTTTGAAGAGCAAGGATTTGTTTACAACAGCCCCACCAGCTGATCATCAAGCCTGATCTTGAACATTCTTAGGAGGCCAATAACAGAGAAAATCCTAACTCCAAAAAAGAATACAACGTTTGTGTACCTAGTGAAATCTTAATTTTCAGGTTCTTTCTGGAAACAGTGCCTCAACCATGGGAAACTTTAGCAGTCAGTTTAAAAAAATTTTACACAATTAAGCAAAATTACTGAAAAATAATTGCTAAATCTCAACCTACTGAAGTCAATAAAAATGGATTCCTTCTTACTAATAGTCTACAAAATTCAAAAATAATTGGATTTTCATACAAACCATGGCTTCTGTGATAGTCTAAGGACATATTCCCTTCTTACCACTGTGTCTACATGACTCCACTTAAATACTGAAAAAGAGAGAACCACCGTGTCTCTAGCACAGACTCTGCAGCTATAGCCCTGCCCCTTAAAAAAACTATAAGATTTTTCACACAGCTCTGGGATATTTTGACCATGCCGACAGAAACATGTTGTAAGTCTGTTATTTTAAAAGGAAATAAGGAGAATGACAATTAAGTTAGTGGATTCACTGCTTTTCCCTGAGACAAGAAACATATCCTCCCATTACCTGAAAAATTCAAAGAACTTTCAGTTCCCAGAAGATTCAGATGCATGACCTTAAAGCCATACTTATAAAAGCACCATTAATTCATGATTATAGTTTGCAGATAATCCAAATCCTCCATTTTACATCAGTGGTTTTGCTTCAGCCTATTTTATGGCTATCCTAGTCCTCTACCCCGCAAAGAAAAATGAAACTCAATATTTTTAAACAATGAGTTATTTTTTTCTTGTTCCTTTTTTAATTGAAGTAGAGTTGATTTACAATGTTGTGTCAATCTCTACTGCACAGCCAAGTGACCCAGTTATCCATTATGGTTTATTCCAGGAGATTGGATATAAAGCCAAGAACTAATATGTGATGCTGATGTCATTGAATGATTTTGTGGTCACCTTAAATATTCAGAATATTAACAACAGGCAGTGCTTGGGCTTCAAGCAATCAAAGAGAATCCTCAACCAATCAGAATGGACACCATGCATAAGCCATCAGCACGGCCACACAGGTGCACGCTAGCCAGACTGGCCTGCCTTTGAACAACAGGAAGACAGAAATCCCCATGGACGGTGTAGTGCCATAGGGCAGTTTTATCATGGGTAGACTTAGACCAGGAAAGACTTGTACTCAGAATAGGGATAAATGTGTAGTTTCCTCCAGAGTGAAGTTCCTTGGGAATCAACATTGATGTCAATCACATTTAACACATTTATAAATGTTCAAGAAGACCAAATTTATTCAATGTGAAAACTCCAAATTTGTAGCTAAGAAAAAAGGTAAAATATAGGTATGAAAATCATACCAATTTGTACAAGTGGATAGAAAAGTAATAAATAGTCTTCAACTTAGTAAGTATAAGGTAACATATTTTATGATACATGACATAGGTATAAAATGAACAGCCCTGAACTATCAGCTTCAGGCAGAGAAAGTACATGCCTAGGAGTCACTGTTAGTTCCCCAAGGATACTGACTGAATCGTCTATTGAGGTTGAAAAGTGAAGAAAACATAAATGTATAAAGAAGAATATTAGACACTTACATGTGGAATGTAAGAAACAAAGCAAGCAAACAAAACAAAAGCAGACTTATAGATATGGAGAACAATTGGTCAATGCCAGAGGTTGGGGAGTGGGGTGGGGGCAAAACAGGTAAAGGGGATTAAAAGGTGCAAACCTCCAGTTATATAATAAGTTGGGAGGAAAAAAGGAGAAGAAGCGGGGGGGGGGGAGGCGAGGGGGAGGAAAAGAAGGGGAAGAAAAAGAAGAAGAAGGAAGGGGGAAGAGGAGGAGGGGAGAGGGGAAGAGGAAGAAGAAGAAGAGTAGAAATCCAACTGAAATTAGCATCCTATAAAACCTCAGTGCTTACACTTTTGAATGCCATGAGAGATTATGGTTGTCGCATATCAAAAATGTTAACAATGAAGCTAGAGAAGGCATAAGCAATAGAGGAAATAGCAACTAACATGTTAGGGTGTTGCTATTTGAGGCATATTCAAACACTGGCTTCTTCATCCTGGAAAGGCAACTGCTTAATAGGGAACTTGATTAAAATTTATACAATTAAAAATGATTTGGGTAACGTGGTCACAGGCTTGTTCCCCAGTAGAATGGTGGAACATCCTTTGAAACTTTAGTAAAATAAGTTTAGGACACTAAAAGGAAGAAGTGGTTAGCAAATTTACGGAACTCAATTTCACCAGTATCATCTCCCCCAACTTCCCTCCCACAAGAGATAACACAGGAAGGAAATAAAGACTTCAGGTAGGAGTTCATTCCTCTATTCAGTACCAAGCACCAGGCTAAAAGCTGAGACAATGATGATGAGTAAAACATACATGGTTCCTGCTCTGTTAAGTTGAGAGTCAGCTGGATTAGCTGACTGAATGGAGTGACAGATAAATAGCCTAAAAATCACACCAATAATGTAAAATTATAACTGAAATTAAAACTCTGAAGAAGAGGCACATGGTCTTATCACAGTGTCTAGCAGTGGGGTTTGACCTAACTAGAAGAAGGTGACTGTTTGGAAGTGTGCTGATATCTTAGAGATGGGTATGATTCAAACTAACTGGTTAAAAAGCAATAAATGGCTACTAAATAAAGCCAGACTATTCTTTAATGTTCAGGGTACACTAAAGCATCCCATTTAACCAATACTCATGCCCACTTCAGTGGAAGGTACGTGAAGAACAGACTACTGGAATTTCCAATGACAACAAACACTGGGAGAATGACACAGAAGTTTGATGCCAAAGAAAAATTCTTCAGCTATAAATAATATAGAATTAATTGGCATCTCTTAAATGGAGCTACCTAGTGAAAATATCATTTTGAATAATGCGCACTGCCTCCCAGGATATGGCTAGCCCATTTGAAAGGTGAGAAATGTATACCAAGAGTGGTTATATAAGTTGCCCCACATTATAAAGCACAGAATCAGCTGACTTCTTCCAAAATTCACTGAAAAGGGAAATTAATAAAAAATTTTTATGGCCATCGTTGCACTCTCTAGTTTGATTTATATCATAATTAGTTCTGAAATACCTACTTGCTATCAGAGTATGAACTTGTGGTAGATCATGTTTTTCATTTGTGCATCCGTAGCAGAAAGCACCGGGCCATGCTCATAGCAGGCAATCAATAAATGTTTGTTGACTTGAAAGACAACAGTTAAGGCTTTAATTTATAACACCAGTCACTGACTAACAATCATCATCTACTTCATTTGTGCTGGTGAACACTGACATTTAAGGATGTTCTGTTGATACATATACCAGGAACCTCCCAAACAGGAACACAGCCCTGCTCTCAAGCTTGACAGAGCTGTGTTTACCATTTGACACTCTCAATCCCAGAAAATCCTCCTTCTTGCCAAACATAGTCATTATGTCCAAATGCACATTTTGGGCCACTAAAATGTTGACTTTGAAGTTGAACAAAAGCCATTTTAGTTCCTTTATTTCTATTTTCTCTTTAAAGACACCATTCTGCAGTTAGCAAAATTCTACTCAGATTGGTAACTGCTATCCTGATCTCCAGTCTTGTACATCCCTATCCTATACTACTCTATGAGAGGGTGGGAAACTGCTGTGAGAATTTCTTCCTGAAAGCTAGGGCTTTCGATATTTACACTGTATTACATAAAATATATTTTTATGTTTGTGAGATCTAGTGTATATACACAGTAGAAATTCTCTTAAATAATCTTCCCTTATTCATTTTACCAGCATAACTAATGCTTTTCAGTCCCATATATTGTAGTTGATACCCAAGACATACTTAACGGTCACAGCTAGTAAATCACTCCCTAGAAAATCCAAACCCAACTGCATCTTCAGTTGCACTGTAGGCTTACCAAGCATTGGTTAAATTTGTTTCCAAACCTCTTCATTTCAGTTGTACTTGCTATTGCGAGTCTGTAATTTTAATTAGTATTAATGTATATCTGATGAAATATGAGTGAGAAAACAAAAAGATATGGTCTAAAAAATACAATGAATGCTTTGTAATAAGAGTAAGTAACTGAAAAGTAATTTTTGTTGAATTGGTTGTGGGGGACATAACTGTGAAAGACTGGAGAAAGTTATAAAAGTCTGGAAGTTTTTTTGCCTTGAGATTTCTTCAGATGTGAACTTAAGTTTTAGCTTCAGTTTACACAGATCAAAACTAGAAATATTATGCAATATATTATGGATGTGGTTTATGTAAAAGAAACAAGAGAGAACTTTAATCAATGGATCCATATTCAAAGAAAATACCATGAACCTACAGTAAAAAACTGGTGAATGAATACCTTGTACATGTTCTCAGCTAAAATAAAAGATTTCAGTTATGTAAGTACCATTTTTAATGAATCTGTTCTTTCACAGACTTTTTCAATGAATCCACTACCTATAGATCCCATTCACAAGAAATCAAAGCTACTGTATTTTGGTTCTGAATATGTTTATTTTACCTTCTTCCATGAAAAATTCAAACCAATAAAAAGTCCATTTTTTTCTTTTATTTTTCAGAAATTTCTCTTCACAGCATCACTCCATTCATTTGGGTCAGAGTTTTGCAAACTGCCACCCACCTTGTTGCTCAGACCAAAACCGATCAGTTGTCCTTAATCCACTGCTTTTCCTCATCACTTATATCTAATCCATCAACAAATATTGTTAATTCTGCTTCTAAAATATATTATAAATCATTTCACATCTCTTCACTGGATTATAAAAGGCAAGGGAGAGAAAGGTTCAAAATGAAGAGGTAGATGGGATTGGTCATGAATGGCCTTGTAGGTCATGGTAAGTAGTTTGAATTTTGTTCTAAATATGATGAGAAACTATTAGATTATCCTAACTGTCACATGACAAAATAATTATGAGAGGGTCCAGAAATGGGAACATGGAAAAAATAGTGGGCTACACGAAATTAATCCACAATGGTGGCTTGCACTGGGTAGTAAATTTAGTAAAAATTAATTACACTTGGCATATATTCTAAAGATTGAGTCAACAGAACCTACTGAACGTGGGGAGTATAAATGAAAGAGAAATGGAAATGCATACAGCCTAGGTGTTTTAACCCTACATCTGGTTGAAAAGAGCAGCCATTTAATGAGAATGAAGAGAGGGTAGAAGAACAAGTTTGGTGGTATAGGTGGAGAAGCAAGGGTAAGGATATGTAGAATCAAGAACTCCGTTGCCAAATTGAGTTATTAAATCAGCAATTCGTTATTTTTTGGGAGGAGCTTCAAGATGGCGGAAGAGTAACATGCAGAGATCACCTTCCTCCCCACAAATACATCAGAAATCCATCTACATGTGGAACAACTCCTACAGAACACCTGCTGAACGCTGGCATAAGACCTCAGACCTCCCAAAAGGCAAGAAACTCCCCACGTACCTGGGTAGGGCAAAAGAAAAAAGAATAAACAGAGACAATAGAATAGGGACGGGACCTGCACCAGTGGGAGGGAGCCGTGAAGGAGGAAAGGTTCCCACACACTAGAAGCCCCTTCACAGGCGGAGGCTGCGGGTAGCAGAGGGGGAAGCTTCAGAGCCGCGGAGGAGAGCTCAGTAACAGGGTGCGGAAGGCAAAGCGGAGAGATTCCCGCAGAGGATCGGTGCCGACCGGCACTCACCAGCCCGAGAGGCCTGTCTGCTCACCCGCCGGGGCGGGCGGGGGCTGGGAGCTGAGGATCGGGCTTCGGTCGGAAGCCGGGAGAGGACTGGGGTTGGCTGCGTGAACACAGCCTGAAGGGCTTAGTGCACCACGGCTAGCCGGGAGGGAGTCCGGGAAAAAGTCTGGAGCTGCCGAAGAGGCAAGAGAATTCTTCGTGCCTCTTTCTTTCCTGGTGCGCGAGGAGAGGGGATTAAGAGTGCCGCTTAAAGGAGCTCCAGAGACGGGCGCGAGCCGCGGCTTTCAGCGCGGACCCCAGAGACGGGCACGAGACGCTAAGGCCGCTGCTGCTGGCACCAAGAAGCCTGTGTGCGAGCACAGGTCACTGTCCACACCTCCCCTCCCGGGAGCCTGTGCAGCCCGCCACTGCCAGGGTCCCGTGATCCAGGGACAACTTCCCCAGGACAACACACGGCGCGCCTCAGGCTGGTGCAATGTCATGACGGCCTCTGCCGCCGCAGGCTCGCCCCGCATCCGTACCCCTCCCTCCCCCCGGCCTGAGTGAGCCAGAGCCCCCGAATCAGCTGCTCC
>NC_041214.2:74228548-74230029 GCF_002837175.3 Physeter macrocephalus | reverse complement strand
CAGCCTCAGGAGCAGTAGATTAAATCTCCACAATCAACTTGATGTACCCTGCATCTGTGGAATACCTGAATAGACAACAAATCATCCCAAAATGAGGAGATGGACTTTGGGAGCAATGATATATATATATATTTTTTCCCCTTTTTCTCTTTTTGTGAGTGTGTTTGTGTATGCTTCTGTGTGTGATTTTGTCTGTATAGCTTTGCTTTTACCATTTGTCTTGGGTTCTGTCTGTCCTTTTTTTTTTTTTACTTAAAAAATTTTTTTCTTAATAATTACTTTTTATTTTAATAACCAACACCCAGCTCCACTCAACAACCAGCAAGCTACAGTGCTGGACACCCTATTGCAAACAACTAGCAAGACAGGAACATGACCCCATCCATTAGCAGAGAGGCTGCCTAAAATCATAATAAGGTCACAGACACCCCAAAACACACCACCAGATGTGGACCTGCCCACCAGAAAGACAAGATCCAGCTTCATCCACCAGAACACAGGCACTAGTCCCCTCCACCAGGAAGCCTACACAACCCACTGAACCAACCTTAGCCACTGGGGACAGACACCAAAAACAACGGAAACTACGAACCTGCAGCCTGCGAAAAGGAGACCCCAAACACAGTAAGTTAAGCAAAATGAGAAGACAGAGAAACACACAGCAGATGAAGGAGCAAGGTAAAAACCCACCAGACCAAACAAATGAAGAGGAAATAGGCAGTCTACCTGAAAAAGAATTCAGAATAATGACAGTAAAGATGATCCAAAATCTTGAAAATGGAATGGAGAAAATACAAGAAACGTTTAATAAGGACCTAGAAGAACTAAAGAGCAAACAAACAGTGATGAACAACACAATAAATGCAATTCAAAATTCTCTAGAAGGGATCAATAGCAGAATAACTGAGGCAGAAGAACTGAAAAGTGACCTGGAAGATAAAATAGTGGAAATAACTACTGCAGGAACAACATTAAATGCACCAACGTTCGAATTATAGGGGTCCTAGAAGAAGAAGAGAAAAAGAAAGGGACAGAAAATATTTGAAGAGATTATAGTTGAAAACTTCCCTAATATGGGAAAGGAAATAGTTATTCAAGTCCAGGAAGCACAGAGAGTCCCATACAGGATAAATCCAAGGAGAAAGACTCCAAGACACATATTAATCAAACTATCAAAAATTAAATACAAAGAACACATATTAAAAGCAGCGAGGGAAAACAACAAATAACACATAAGGGAAACCCCATAAGGTTAACAGCTGATCTTTCAGCAGAAGCTCTGCAAGACAGAAGGGAGTGGCAGGACAAATATAAAGTGATGAAGGAGAAAAACCTACAACCAAGATTACTCCACCCAGCAAGGATCTCATTCAGATTTGACAGAAAAATTAAAACCTTTACAGACAAGCAAAAGCTAAGAGAATTCAGCACCACCAAACCAGCTTTACAACAAATGCTAAAGGAACTTCTCTAGGTAGGAA
>NC_041214.2:74226728-74226925 GCF_002837175.3 Physeter macrocephalus | reverse complement strand
AATACAATCCTACCTTAAGAAACAAGAAACATCTCAAATAAACAACCTAACCTTACATCTAAAGCAATTAGAGAAACAAGAACAAAAAAAAAACCCAAGCTTAGCAGAAGGAAAGAAATCATAAAGATCAGAAATAAATGAAAAAGAAATGAAGGAAATGATAGCAAAGATCAATAAAACTAAAAGCTGGTTCTTTG
>NC_041214.2:74225092-74226029 GCF_002837175.3 Physeter macrocephalus | reverse complement strand
ACAAAAGACCTGTATGCAGAAAACTATAAGACACTGATAAAATAAATTAAAGATGATACAAACAGATGGAGAGATATATCATGTTCTTGGATTGGAAGGATCAACATTGTGAAAATGGCTCTACTACCCAAAGCAGTCTACAGATTCAACACAATCCCTATCAAACTACCACTGGCATTTTTCACAGAACTAGAACAAAAAATTTCACAATTTGTATGGAAACACTAAAGACCCCGAATAGCCAAAGCAATATTGACAAAGAAAAACGGAGCTGGAGGAATTGGGCTCCCTGACTTCAGACTATACTACAAAGCCACAGTAATCAAGACAGTATGGTACTGGCACAAAAACAGAAATATAGATCAGTGGAACAGGAGAGAAAGCCGAGAGATAAACCCATGCACGTATGGTCACCTTATGTTTGATAAAAGAGGCAAGAATAAACAGTGGAGAAAAGACAGCCTCTTCAATAAGTGGTGCTGGGAAAACTGGACAGCTACATGTAAAAGAATAAAATTAGAACACTTCCTCACCCCATACACAAAAATAAACTCCAAATGGATTAAAGACCTAGATGTAAGGCCAGACACCATCAAACTCTTACAGGAAAAAATAAGCAGAACACTCTATGACATAAATCAGAGCAAGATCATTTTTGACCCACCTCTTAGAGAAATGGAAATAAAAACAAAAATAAACAAATGGGGCCTAATGAAACTTAAAAGCTTTTGCACTGCAAAGGAAACCATAAACAAGATGAAAAGACAACCCGCAGAATGGGAGAAAATATTTGCAAACGAAGCAACTGACCAAGGATTAATCTCCAGAATCTACAAGCAGCTCATTCAGCTCAATATCAGAAAAACAAACAACCCAATCCAAAAATGGGCAGAAGAACTAAATAGACATTTCTCCAAAGAAGATATACAGATTGCCA
>NC_041214.2:74224615-74225076 GCF_002837175.3 Physeter macrocephalus | reverse complement strand
CCAATCCAAAAATGGGCAGAAGACTTAAATAGACATTTCTCCAAAGAAGATATACAGATTGGCAACAAACACATGAAAGAATGCTCAACATCATTAATCATTAGAGAAATGCAAATCAAAACTACAATGAGATATCATCTCACAGCGGTCAGAATGGCCATCATCAAAAAATCTACAAACAGTAAATGCTGGAGAGGGTGTGGAGAAGAGGGAACCCTATTGCACTGCTGCTGGGCATGTAAATTGATACAGCCACTATGGAGAACAATATGGAGCTTCCATAAAAAGCTAAAAGTAGAACTACAATACAACCAAGCAATCCCACTACTGGGCATATACCCTGAGAAAACCATAATTCAAAAAGAGTCATGTACCAAAATGTTCATTACAGCTCTATTTAAAATAGGCAGGACATGGAAACAACCTAAGTGTCCATCGACAGATGAATGGATAAAGAAGAT
>NC_041214.2:74189618-74224534 GCF_002837175.3 Physeter macrocephalus | reverse complement strand
GGCATATATACACTACCAGACGTAAAACAGATAGCTAGTGGGAAGCAGCCGCATAGCACAGGGAGATCAGCTCGGTGTTTTCTGACCACCTAGAGGGGTGGGATAGGGAGGGTGGGAGGGATGGAGACAGAAGAGGGAAGAGATATGGGGACATATGTATATTTATAACTGATTCAATTTGTTATAAAGCAGAAACTAACACACCATTGTAAAGCAATTATACTCCAATAAAGATGTTAAAAAAAATAAGCAATTTAATATATGACTGCAGTTCAAAAAAGCTGGATCTATAAATTTAGAAATCATCAGGATATATGTGGTATATAAAGCCACACAACTAGGTAAGATCACCAGGAGGCAATTCATATTTAGAATTACATAAGAGAAAACAAAAAGAAAGAGTTGGCAAAGGAGATTGAGGATAATAGATGGACATTTAGGAAATTGTTGTGTCAGCTATCTAAGTAAAGATAGAATTTCAAGGAGGAGAGAGATGTCAATGATAACTGAGAGAGAAAGTAAAATAAAGTCAGAACTGAACATTGGTTTGGCAAGATGGAAGGTATCAAAGACCTTGGGAAAGGAGGCCACAGTGGAGTGGTGGAGACAAATTCTGCTTGGCATGGTTATAAAAAGAATGGGAGGTAGGTAAGGGAAGCATCAATAATACACAATACCTGCTTCACAGCTGCTGCAGCTCTTGCTAATATCTGGATCAGCAGTGACTCTAATGAATCCACCATTATGGGCAAAAAGAAGACCCATATCAATATTATCATCATTGGCCATGTGGACTCTGGCAAGTCCACCACCACTGGACATCTCATCTACAAGTGTGGGGGTACTGACAAGAGAACCATGAGAAGTTCGAGAAGGAAGCAGCAGAGATGAGCAAGGGCTCCGTCAAGTTTGCCTGGGTGCTAGACAAAATGAAGGCAGAAAGGAAATGTGGCATCACCATGACATCTCCTTATGGAAGTTTGAGACAACCAAATATTACATCACCATAATTGATGCCACAGGGACTTCATCAAAAACATTATCACTGGCCCATCCCAGGTGACTGTGCCATGCTCATCATGGCCGGCAGCACGGGCATGTTTGAAGCAGGCATCTCCAAGAATAGGCAGACCTGTGGAGAATACGCTACTGGCCTACATGCTGGGTGTGAAGCCACTCATCATGGCTGTCAACAAGATGGACTCCGACAAACCCATCCACAGCACCCAATGCTTCCATCAAGGGAGTGAGAGCCTACATCAAGAAGATCGGCTACAACTTGGCTGCCATGGCCTTCGTGCCCATTTTGGGCTAGCATAGCCCAGCATCCACATGCCTGGTTCAAGAGCTGGACGGTCAAGAGAAAGGAGGGAAATGCCACAGGGATGACTCTCCTGGAAGCTCTGGGCTCCATTCTCCCTCCCATTCAACTGGTCAACGAGCCCCTGAGGCTGCCTCTGCAAGGTGTGCACATGATTGGGAGCATTGGCTCTGTGCCTGTGGGCTGTGTGGAGACCAGCTTCCTGAAACCTGGGATGGAGGTCACCTTTGACAACCCCAAGGCCCTGAAGTCAGGTGATATAGCCAGTGTGCAGATGTAAGGATGGTCCCCAGGAAGGCCATGTGTGTGGAGATGTTCTCTGAGTACCCACCTCTAGGCCATTTTGCTGTGCAGGATGTGAGACAAACAGTGGCCACTGGAGTCATCAAGGTGGTGGATGAGAAGTCATCCTCTGCAGGCAAGGTCACCAAGTCAGCAGTAAAGCCCAGCAAGAAATGAAGCATGCCCCCTGCAGTTTCCTCAGCAATATCCACTACAAAAATTACCCAACATTCGATGTATTTATTAAGATTAATAAAACATAACTAGCTGTCAAAAAAAAAAAAAAAAGACCACTCTTTGCATGTGGCTGTCTAGTCTTCTCAACACCATTTACTGAAGAGAATATCCTTTCCCTCTTGAATAATCTTGGCTATTTTGATATAAATTAATTTAGCATTAAATATATATCATTTAAATTTGTTCAGAAAGTAGAACTTAAATGTTTTCACACACCCCCCCAAATAAAAGATAAATATGTTAGATGATGGATATGTTAATTAATTAGATGGCAGGAAATCCTTTCACTACATATATGCATATCAAATCACCACAATGTACACTTTAAATATCTTACAAGTTTACATGTCAATTATACTTCAATAAAGCTGACATTAAAGAATCAACAACTCACAGATGAATAGATAAAGAAGATGTGGCACATATATACAATGGAATATTACTCAACCATAAAAAGAAATGAAATTGAGTTATTTGTAGTGAGGTGGATGGACCTAGAGCCTGTCATACAAAATGAAGTAAGTCAGAAAGAGATAGAGAATGGACTTGAGGACACAGGGAGGGGGAAGTGTAAGCTGGGACAAAGTGAGAGAGTGGCATGGACTAATATATACTACCAAATATAAAATAGATAGCTAGTGGGAAGAAGCCGCATAGCACGGGGAGATCAGCTTGGTGCTTTGTGACCGCCTAGAGGGGTTGGATAGGGAGGGTTGGAGGGAGACGCAAGAGGGAGGAGATATGGGGATATATATATATATATGTATAGCTGATTCACTTTGTTATAAAGCAGAAACTAACACACCATTGTAAAGCAATTATACTCCAATAAAGATGTTAAAAAAAAAAATCAACAACTCTTTTAGAGAGTTTTGCTATAAAGAGGAGCAGAGAAATAAGGTAGTGGGTAGAAGAACACATGAAGTCCAGATAAAAACATTTATTTTTAAATGGGATTATTATATGAAGCCCTTGAGTAGACAAGAGAGGACTGGCTTCTGTGTACAAGCAGAGGACCTGACATCAGGTAGGACAAGGACACCTTATCCCTGTGCATAAATGGGAAAGCAGAGTATGTGGATACAAATCTACAAATTAGGCTGGTAGATTTTGGTAGTAGAAAGATAAGTTGTTTCTCTTTTGTGAATTGTGTTGAAAGTGAGAAGAGAAAAGGGGCTGCTGGAAATCTGAGGAAAAAGAAAGTGGACCATAGATTGACAAGGTATTACCAGGCAGTACTCTGTCTACCTGATGTCTCTGATCATACTTTTAGGTAGAAACTAATCAATTCATAAATGTGTTTTCCTTCACTATATGCAGGGCTTATATTTATTGTATACATTTATTATTTTTATTAATTCATGTACTGTACATTTCCCCAACTAGACTGTAATCTTTAAAATATTATATCACTGCTCTACTCCTAAGACCTTCACTCACACTACCTGGCATGTAGTTGGTAATTCATAAATATTTGTTGACTGAATAATTCAGTATCCACAAGTGCCTAAAATATGCTTAAAATTGAATTCATTATTACCTCACCCTTAACTCTTCCACGTACACACCTGTGCCTCTACTTTTTATTCTATCACAGTTTATCCAACTAATTTCCCAATCCAGAAATTTAGAAATCATCCTCTGACCTCCCTCATTTCATTCTCCATGACCCAACAATCATCAAGTTCACTCAACTCTGCCAGTTAAATATTTCTGGGAGCTATTCACTGTTCTCCATTCCTGCAACCAATTTCCTGGTCAGGTCACCATCACCTCACTTGGATTACTGGAAAAGCATCGTAATACCTCTCCTGACTTTCATGTTGTCCCCCCTCAAGGCCATTCTCTACATCTTTCAAAAAGTATAAATCTTATTATGTCCTCCACAACATTCAACCCTCCATTGATTCTTCAGCAAAGCCCTCAGGATAAAATCCTCTTTTTTATGATTTATTAGTTTTCTTAATCTGGCCTAGAACTCTACTTGGCAAATTAAACTAATTTCAATTCTCTAACTAATTAGTAGATCTCTATCAGCTCTTCGGTCTTTGCATGTGCTTTTTCCTCCACCTGGGATATTCTCTTTACTATCAACTCCTACTCATCCTTTCTTCTCAACTTAGAAGTCACTTCCTCTAAGAAGTCTTCTCTGAATCATGGCATTGGTTAGGTACTCCTCCTAAATGCTTCTAAAGTTCCCTGTGTATGTTGGTGTTCTATAACCTTCCTTTATAGCACTGCTTTATCCCAAACCCAGAGAGTAACAAATGTTTACAGGGTAGAGTCTTATGGTTCTTGTAATGAATATATCCCTCTATCCCTCCCCCTAGCCCCTTATAGGTAAAGAACAAAAAATGAAGGGATAACGAGGTGCCTATTTGCTGAAGAAAAAGTAACATATTTCAACCAGGTGTCCTACAGAAGTGGCAAGAGAGGTCTGAGCAGCCCTGTGATCATGGGCCAATGAAAAAATGATGAGCACAATCCCTATATTGTCTCTTTTTTTTGAATATAGGTTAGAATTTTATAAATAAATTTCTTAGAAAATTTGTGGCCTGGGAACTACTTGATATTATAATATTTTGTTCTCCTAAGGAGTGAATCTCCTCAATGTATTTATGTTTCAAATTTGTCTCAGGCACTTTTAATAACTAATAATAGCTTTTTTTTCATAGATTTAGTTTAATTCAGGAAGGATTTAATCAACAAATAGTTTATTTTCAAGACGAAATGCTCTTGAGGATGGATGCTTCTGTGCCCAGGATGAAGATGCTCTTTGATTTTGCCTGGTGTGATTGAAAGAACACAGCCTGAAATGTTTTTGCCCCACTTTTGTATGCATTTGGGCTAAGTTCCTTTCAGGAGCCATTCCGGTCATGCCTTTAAGCCTGGAATCCGGTAAAAGGACCCGCTGAAGATTGCACCATGATTTCAGCTTATTGTATATCTTCCAAGCTGTCATGCTTGTCATTCCTGGAGTCCTGAGGTTCCTAACTGGTCTGCCTTCTCTCCACGGTTCAGAGTCCTTCTATGCTTGTCTTGTATATAACGTCCAAGTTTTTCCGTTGCACTTAGTGGGATGAATAAGCAAAAACTCATTCTCCATCTTCCTGACCCACCTCTCTGTCTACCTGGGAAGCTCTGCTGGTCTCTGCACAGTCAGTGGCCTCAGTGTCTTCCTCATCTTCACGGGGCAAGTCCCAGCTTGGCACTCTTAGGGGAAGGAGCCTCTTTCCTCCAGCACCAAAGGGCTCAGAAGAATAACTAGCATTTAAAATACTTAAGCAAATATTTGGGGAAAGTGAGAAGTATAATTTTCATCTCTTCATGGTTACTTCACAGCGTTATAGTAAGTCACAGGAAGTAAAAAGATAAATCATTCTAAAAAGTCAAAGTAGCATGCTTTGTAGCAAAAGATCTGATTAATTTTAAGTGAACAAGCACAAACTAACCACTACAATTTCTGCAGCAAACCAAATCACATGC
This sequence comes from Physeter macrocephalus, assembly GCF_002837175.3. Classification (NCBI taxonomy): domain Eukaryota; kingdom Metazoa; phylum Chordata; class Mammalia; order Artiodactyla; family Physeteridae; genus Physeter; species Physeter macrocephalus. The sequence continues at coordinate 74,219,208 of NC_041214.2, read as the reverse complement.
CCAGATTTACAAGCAGAACTTTCCAGTTTTCTCATATGTGCCATTCTTTGGTTATGAATATTCAAGAGAGAGGCAGAATAGTCCCATGATGGGTTCTTGTCAAACTGAAAAGGCATAGGAATAGATGAGATGAAAGAAAGCAAAGAGGGGCCCCATGGATAAACTTAATGCCTAAGTTGAAATCACATAGTATTAATCCCAACTCATCCCCTATTTATTTAAAATGTCACTATGAATCTAATAATTTTTAAAACGTCTTATGATTTTATTTCTTAGGGTATAATCATATAAACTGTATATGAAAACACATCATACAAAGATAAGCACAACATGGAGGTTTGTCATCTTCATGAGACAAGCAGGCAGTCATTATGTCTTAATCTACTCACCAGTAGACAGAAAAAAAGTAGCTGCTCATGGAGATTAACCTGTTAAATAAAGTCATAAAAAAATATCACTCTGAGAAACTATGCGGCTCATCCTTTCAACCTTTATACACTGTTAAATATTATGTTGTCTTTGGCAGTGTTTACTCCCAATGTACTTGTGTATATGTTCGCCATTAAATCACTAATTGCAAATCCCTGAGCTCAAGAAAGCCTCTTGATAAATCATGTACAACGAGTTTTAAGCAAACTATACCTCAAGTCAGGATGACTATGAACTTGCTTATTTTTAAATATTTCTACAGAAGCACATTCCATCAAGAGAACTGAGATAGGGTTGCCAGATTTAACACATAAAAATGCAGGACACCACTTAAGTTTGGATTAAAATAAACGACAAATACTTTTTTTAGTATAAATATATCCTGTGCAATTTGGGGGGGGAGAATATTGATGCTTAAAAAGTATTCATTGTTGGGCTTCCCTGGTGGCGCAGTAGTTAAGAATCCACCTGCCAATGCAGGGGACATGAGTTCCAGCCCTGGTCCGGGAAGATCCCACATGCTGCGGAGCAACTAAGCCCGTATGCCACAACTACTGAGCCTGCACTCTAGAGCCCACGTGCCTCAACTACTGAAGCCCACAAACCTAGAGCCTGTGCTCCGCAACAAGAGAAGTCGCCGCAGTGAGAAGCCCACGCACCGCAACGAAGAGTAGCCCCCGCTCGCCGCAACTAGAGAAAGCCCGTGGGCAGCAACAAAGACCCAACTCAGGCAAAAGTAAATAAATAAGTGATTTTTTAAAAAGTATTCATTGTAATCTGAAATTCCAGTTTAAGTGGGTGTCCAGTATTTTATCTGGCAACACTAGAACTAAAACCTAGCCAAGGATAACTTCTATCAGATGACTCAATTTCTCTGCTATAGATTGCCACATCTAAGATCATTCATCCAAGAGAGAGAGTGGTCATAAGTTGACAACTGCAGGTTAATTAAGAACTAATTATTGGTCAAGCTGTCAAAAGTCAATACTTTTATCTCCAGTGTAACAGCCAATTCAATCAACATAGATTTTTTAAAGGATTTTAAACAAATATGATTATAATTCTTTTTCTCTAACAACCTAGAAACACAATAGTAAGAGGGCCAGCAAACACATGAAAAGATGCTCAACATCACTAATTTTCAGAGAAATGCAAATCAAAACTACAATGAGGTATCACCTCACACCAGTTAGAATGGGCATCATCAGAAAATCTACAAACAATAAATGCTGGAGAGGGTGTGGAGAAAAGGGAACCCTCTTACACTGTTGGTGGGAATGTAAATTGATACAGCCGCTATGGAGAACAGTATAGAGATTCCTCAAAAAACTAAAAATAGAACTACCATATGACCCAGCAATCCCACTCCTGGGCATATGCCCAAATAAAACCATAATTCAAAAAGATACATGCACCCCAATGTTCATTGCAACACTATTTACAATAGCCAAGACATGGAAGCAACCTAAATGTCCATCACCAGATCAATGGGTAAAGAAGATGTAGTACATATATACAATGGAATATTACTCAGCCATAAAAAGGAACTTAGCACTTGGGTCATTTGTAGAGATGTGGATGGACCTACAGAGTGTCATACAGAGTGAAGTAAGTCAGAAAGAGAAAAACTAATACTGTATATTAACGCATGTATGTGGAATCTAGAAAAACAATATAGATGATCCTATTTGCAAAGCAGAAATAAAGACACAGATGTAGAGAACAAATGTACGGATACCAAGGGGGAAAGGGGAGTGCGGGAGGAATTGGGAGATTGGGATTGACGTATATACACTATAGATACTATGTATAAAATAGATAACTAATGAGAACATACTGTATAGCACTTAATGCACTGTGGTGACTTAAATGGGAAGGAAATCAAAACAGAGGGGATATATGTATATGTATAGCTGATTCATCCTGCTGTACAGTAGAAACTAATACAACATTGTAAAGCAACTATATTCCAATAAAAATTAATATAAAAAAATAAATAAGAAAGCAGTAAAAAAAAAATTTAAAAAAACATAATGGTGCTCATTTCATTTTCCTTGTGAGATTATCTCTAATGGACAACATAAACTTTTGTTAAGTTAAAAATATAAAGTTGAACTTTATGAAAGTCAACATAAAAGGCAAGGGAGTGTGTTTTTAAAGATCAATAATTTGTTTGTATGTTTTAAATTTAATTAAAAGTGAATTTACCATCCTGCCCCACAAACCCATTCTTCTCCAGTATTTTTCTTCTCCCTGAATAATATCATGGCTCTGTCTGATGGCTAAGTCAGAAATATGAGTCATTCTCAATCCCTTTCACACAACCCACATATTTTTAAAAGAATATTTATTGAGTATTTACTATATTTACCAATGTTACCATATTAAATATTTACCATACCACTGTAATAAATTTTAACCTGCACTCTCTTGACCATCACAGCAACCCAACAAGATAGGAACTATCATGACTCACTCTACAGATAAGAAACTGAAGCATAAAGAGGATGAATGTCTTGTTCAAGTTCAAACAGCTGAGAAGTAAGAGAGACAGGACTAAAATCTAGGCCACTATTAATCACTATGTTAACTCCACATATCCAAATGGTCACCAAGTTCTGTCAATTCTACTTCCTGAATATCTTTCAAATCCTTTCTCTTCACCCCACCCCACCTTAGTTTAGGCCCTCATTGGTCCTCTTAGTTGGTCTACAATTTTGGGTTCTTTGTTAGTTTCATAGGGCTGCCATAAAAATCTACCACAAGTGGGGTGCCTTAAACAACAGAAATTTATTGTCTCAGTTCTGGAGGGGAAACGTCAAAAATTAATGTGTCAGCAGAGCTGGTTCCTCCTGAGGGCTATGAGGGAACAGTCTGTTCCAGGTCTCTCTCCTTGACTTATAGGTAGCCGTCCTCTCCCTGTGTCTCTTCATGTCATCTTCCCTCTGGGTGCGTCTGTTTCTGTGTCTAAATTTCCCTTTTTTATAAGAACACCAGTCGGGTTAGAGAACCACTTGACTGCAGTATGACCTCACCATAACTTAACTAATTACATCTGCAATGACCCTATTTCCAAAGAAGGTCACAATCTGAGAGGCTAGGGGTTAGAAAATCAACTATCTTTTTTGAAAGAGGGCACAGTTCAATGCATAATAGATCCCTTTTAATCTGCTCTCTACTCCCACCAAAGTGCTTTTGCTAAAATTCAAATCTAATCTTGTCATGTCCGTGTTTCCGTATTTTCAAAGACAAGACACAGCCTCCAGGATAAAAGGTTAAATTTGCGGGTGGGGAGATAACATAATTCTTTACAATCCATCCTGTGCTTACCATTCCAGCTTTATTTCTAGCTTCTTTCCACTCTCTTTGTTCAGCTCTTGAACTTTAAAGTTCCGGATAGACAATAAACCTGGTCACTGGACTATGACCTTCTTGAGGGCAGACATGTTGTCTTAATCATCTTTTTAGATACAGCACCTGGCACAGAGCCCTTGGCAAGGCACTGAGGACTATGTGTCTACAATCATGTGTAAGTGACTCTCACTGCACCATAGAAAAATGGACCATTCAGCCCGGGAGAAAAAGAACCTCTTTGAGCCTAATGTGTACTAAAGCAGCTAATAGCAGAGAAAAGCATGGCAGAAAATATTTGTGAAATACATGTTGTAAAGTACATGCTGTTAAGGTGAAAGGGTAGCTATCTGTTCACAGTGAAGTCCACATAATATTTATAAAGGTTAAACATCCAAGTTGTCAAAGCACCTTGAGTCACAATTTCAGACAAAATTATAATAAAATTTTATCTTTTTAATATAATCATAAAACTTTTTGGCAGCCACTGAGAACTTTGAGCATAAATCCAATTGAAACAAACTTGATAGGCAGTGTGTCATTTTTTGGCTCTATTCATTTGGTGTTGTCAAATAATCATATTTTACTAGAAACAACGAAATAGCTTACGTTTAGTCTATTCCACAATACCGCAGGTTTTTAGGAAGGTATTATATCATAAAATTGGGAAATTCCTATTTTGTGAACTTCTATATGGCAATCCCACTTGACAAAACATAAATATGGCCTATTCAATCCATTAATTTAATAAGTGACATTTAATTTGAAACACCTAAGTAATTCTTTAGGAATCCATATCTGCACCAGGGATGACTATAATTTGCCCTGCTTGGGTCAAGTGCACATCCCTGACCCAATCACTGTGTCCAGGGCAATGAGTTTGTGAATGACAGCTTCACCGGAAGGTCAAAGGAGGGGAAGACAGGCATACAAAACATGAAGGAAAGACAGTGGGGCAGAGTAGAAGAAACATAGACTGGAGAACCAGAGGCTCTACAATCATCTGTGTAGACTCCACTCCTCCCTCACAAAATTAAAAGTGGGTCCAGTTCCAATTCTCTCTGATCCAATATGAAACAACTTTGCAGCAATTTGCTTATCTAAATAATATTCTACTTTCTTTATGGAGGTGAACAGTGTTTGGCTGGAACAGAAAGTCTGTGTGACTCCTCCCAAATACACAGGACTTCAGTGCCTTCAGAAGAAAAATTGGGAGAATTTTCTCAAAGTCAGAGTAGGTGAGGCTTTAGCATCTCTTAAATTACAACACCAAGAATCAGCTGACTTTCTGCTCCCGATGACTACTGACAAGGTGAAATTTGATTCTTGTCCAAATATCTGCTGAAATACCTGCCAGATAAAATCCAGACCCTTTAGCAACTTTCAGTTAAAACCTTGACTGTGCCTCTAGCTTCATCTCCTCTACCCCATCAATGAGCCCTGATCTACAGCCATACAATGTCTATGAATCACCAAGTACTTTCATGCTTTAGTTTACATTAGTAATATTGCTAATATTTATTAAGCACCTATTATGTGCCAGGCACTATTCAGGTGCAGGAGATATAGCAGTGAACAAGATAAATCCCTGCCCTCACGGAACTTACATTCCAGTGTATGTGTTGGTGACTGGGTGGGGAGGTGGGGTTAGTAATCATTATGTAATTAAATAAAGAAAGATGCTGGCTGGGGTAAGAGGTAATTTTAGAAAGGGTGGTCAGGCGGTGACCTGACTGACCTGAATGAAGGGAAGGAACCCTCTATGAGAAGATCTGTGCTTGGCACCGGGCCAGGGACATCATATATATTATCACGAATCCTCCCAGCAATTCTGCAAGGTGGGCAGTACTATCCCCAGTTTATTCTGAGAGGATAAGTAACTTGTTCATATTGCACAGCACAGAACTCAAATTCAAGCCTGTCCAATTCCTCAGCTCCCCTCTTAGTCTTTAAGTCCTTTCGTTCTGACTGAAATGCTCTTCCTGACACTCTTCAACAGACTCTCCCTTCAGGTCTATTCAGGGCCCATTTCTTACTCATGAATGTATCCCCCATTCTTGTTCAAGGCCTGGGACATTGAAAATACTTAAGAATTGTTTATTGAACAAATGCTGTTTGGCTACAGAATTAAATGGGGGTGATATGAGTGCTCAAGATACAGCCCTGATGAGAGACGCTGCCACTGGGAATATGGCAATAATCAAAGAACATGGGCCCTTCTTCCCCAGCAAAAAAGATCATGGGTCCTTCTCTGGAAATGGGCAGTGACGTTCAGACTGGAGAGATCTTTACCGTGCTTAAAATTATACAAGGGTGGCCACTACTGAAAAGTAAAAATAATTTTTTTCAAATAAAAAATTTTTAAAAATTTGCTGTCAAGGTATTTTAAAGTTTTATAAAACTACCGTCTCCAACAGGTTCAAAAAGAATGACATTTTCCTCTTCTGTACCTAGAGTAGAGAAAAATTCCCTGCCTTGAGCATTTTGTTCCTTCATACTTCCCCACTGATACAAGATGCTTTGTTTAAAGAACTATTTAATTAGCAAGACCTTTATTTTTCAGAGAAATCTCACATTTAAGAAAAGTAGCTTTTAAGTAGTGTTGGAAATTTTTATTTTAAAAAATGGGAGTTGAAGTGCATGGCATAGAGGATGTTGTAAAACAGGCAGAGCATCATTACCACCACCCACTCGAAAACATTTTAACTATAATCTCTGTATTTGGGTAGTTCAGCTAATTAACAACCTGGCATTACTGTAAAGATGAGATTGTCATGTTATTTGAAGTGGTTTTTAACAGTCTTTAAGCACTAACCACTCAATTTATTAACAGTTTATTCTACCTTAAATGAAGGAAATTACATAATTATTGTTAAGTCTAAAAATGAGAAGAAATATATATGAATATTTTATCATTACCTATAAAGAATGCCAAAATTAAAACCGTGTTTGTAAATACAAGTAAAATTCCTGAAAATGCATATTAATAGTTTGATGTCAATGGGTTTTCTGGATGTGTAACCATCTTCCTTATACACTTTTGTTCAACTTTTAGCTTGATGTGACCTAATAAAAGTAGTACAGAAGAGGGAAACAAAACATATTTTGGAAGCAGAATAAGCAGTGGTTCAAAATGTGAACCTTAAAATCAGATTGGCTGGGTTCAAATCCTGGCTCTACAACTTACCAGTGCAAAGAATTTAGGTCTTAGTCTCTCTGTGCCTCTTTTCTCAGCTGTAAAATACAGATCTTAATAATAATAATAGGGCTCAACTATGGAGTTGCTGTGAGACTTAATGATTTAATACATGTAAAGCACCAGAACACTCATGTAAAGCACCAGAACACTCAGCAAATGTTGGCTATCATTAATTTGGTCTAGCTCTCCCTGTAATACCCTACTTCCCCAAGATAATACTTTGCAGGATGATTTCCCTACCTTTCCAAGCATTAGGAGCTTTTTTCCAACTCTAAAAATTTCTCAGACCATCACAGGATGGGAGTTGTATATTTTTTATCCATTACTTGAGAATGTGCAAAATCACAAAAAGCTATTCTGAATTTAGTCATAATTTTAAACAAATGAGTATTTTTCTCCACCACAAGGCACTCAGAGGTGGCACTGGATGATCTCTTAGCATGAAAGGGTTAAACGGTCTAAGTTGGGGAGAAAGGTCATCATGATGGGGCTTCACAACTTGACATTTACCACCTGCTCCCATCTGAAGATGTTATTTCAACTGGTTATATTTTGATTGATTTTATAAGGAAAGGTTGCTATGATCATATTCCCAAATACGGATTCCTGAAGGCCTCCGGGTATAATAATTTTATTCATTCATTTATTTAATAAAATGTTATTAAAAGCTGACTACATATTGGGCACTATATTTAGAGCCAAGCGAATGACTCTCAAGTGTCAGAAGCCTACTTTTTTTTTTTTTTCACAGACAAGGTGAGGAAATGAGTACCCAGGGCTCAGGAAAGAAAAGAAAACAGGGAAATGAATAAGGGTAAAAGCAAAAGACAAACTCAGTTCTTCTGATTCTCAATTCAATGATCATCCTAAAACCTGAGACTGTTTCATAGTGTGAGCTCATCCCCCAGGGACAGGGAAGGGTATTTGTCCTTGAATGCCAATTCTCAGCATAGCATCTGGAATGCAGCTGGTATTTAATAAATGTTGGGTGAGTGAAGTATGTATGTATAGATGGATGAATGAATGAATGAATGAGTGAAAAGGTGAATATAGATGGATGGATCTACTTCAAAGCACAGGCCTCTTGGAATGTTAACAAGGATTTCTCAATTTCAATCCTCCCCAATTTTTTCTTCAGATAAAAGAATTTATGCTTTAAAGCCAGTTCTCCTGGGAAATGTAGAAAGATACATAAAATTTTTTCTATGGAAGATTAAAAAGGAAGATACATAATTGAAAGAAGGGAATTAATAGATAAATGAGATATCACCTCAGGCATTTTACTCAGAGGAGTCTTGCTTACCTAGATTGACATTAAAATCTTGCAGCAAGTGTGCCCTCACCAAATCTATGACTGCTTTTTCTTCTTTACCAGCATCTCCTCTACTCATTTTAAAACTATGTAAATTTTCTCTTGATTTAACCTCAGTTAGCCACTCACACCAAATCACAAAAACTACTTCAACTTCACAGATACTCTCACCTAATTTTTGTTTCAAGTAGTCCTAAAAATCACATGTCTTTGTGCTCCTGGAAATGATACTGTGTACGTATGTGTGTACACTATATATGTGTGTGTGTGTGTGTATAAATTATCATAAATAATTTTCTGGACATACATCACTCCAAGTACCTGAAGATCTGGGAGAACCTGTTCTTTTTTCAATGAACACTATGCTTCTATTCTCTTTAGGACTTAAGTCTGTCTTTGTCCAGGATGCAGGGACACCAAACAGAGAACTGACATCCACCAAGTAAATGGGGGAGGAGGGGCAGGCTTGGAGTCAGAGTGTCCCAGTAGAGATTCAAAAGGCCATTGGGAAAGCAATTATACTCTAATAAAGATGTTAAAAAAAAAAGGGCCATTGGGACTGGGAATTATGAGTGAAGAGTCCTAGTAGTCACATTCAGGTAGACATTTAGGAAAAGTTTTAAGCAGGCAAGTGATGGGATTTGATTTACTTCTTTACAAGATCATTTTGTATGCTGTATGGAATGGTGATTAGAGGGCACAAAAAGCAGAAGGAAACCATAATATGTAACTTAGGACAAAACTGAAAGAAATTTAAATTATGTATTTTTTCCCATTAAACTTCAACAACTATTAAACCATTTTAATCTAATTCCAGCTTTCCATTTTACTTTGAGGTAAAAGCCTTAAACATCTCACACTTTGTATTCCAGCATCACATAACCACAGACCCAGGCATGTCCACATCTTTCTGTTGTTTTTGTCCAAGTGTCTCACGGTCTTGGAGAGTCTTGACATCTATAGCCGTTAAAACTCTCTTAATAGGTATCACAGAGAAAACATCAGTTTGTCAACTTACTCCTGTACTGAGTCTGAGTTCATTGTATCTTCCTGTTTCAAAGCGTAACTACCTGCTATAGACTGAATGTTTTTCTTTTAACTGGAGTCTAGTTGATTTACAATGTTATGTTAGTTTCAGATGTACAGCAAAGTGAATCAGATATATATATATATATATATATATATACACATATATATAATCTCCACTCTTTTTTAGATTCTTTTCCCATGTAGGCCATTACAGAGTATTGAGTAGACTGAATGTTTGTGTCCCTCCAAAATTCATTTGTTAAAAATCTTAACCCCCAATGTGATGGTATTAGGAAGTAGGGCCTTTGGGGGGTGATGAGGTCCTAAGGGTGGAGCCCTTATCAATGGGATTAGTGCCTTTTAAAGAGACCCCAGAGAGCTCTCTGACACCTTCTGCATGTGAGGACACAGTGAGAAGACGACTGCCTATGAACAAGGAAGCAGGGCCTCACCAGACATCAAATCTGCCAGCACCTTGATCTTGTACTTCCCAGCCTCCAGAACTACAAGAAATAGATTTCTATTGTTTATAAGCCACCCAGTCTATGGTACTCTGTTATAGCAGCCTGATCAGACTAAGACATTACTCTCATAGAGCTTTGCTGCTTCATGTTTTTTGTCCTCCAGCAGTTTGTAACTATACCATCAGCCCCTTATCCCCACCCTGCAAGACCCCTATGGTGGGAATCCCACACTTTGCCCAGCACACCACTTCCCCTCAGTGCACACAGCCTCCAGTCTGCTCCATCCCTCAGCATTTCTCTTCAATGGTGCTGCAAGAACCTCCTGACATGTCTAATACACTCTGTGAGAGACAGCTAGATAACTGTATTCAAACACTGAAAAAAAACACCTTGTTGAACTGAAAGGAAATCACTTTCAGCAGTGAATTCTCCATTGCTAAGTGTGCCATGTCTCAACATCATGAATCACAAGAGACTTCAAATGCTTTTCTAAAATGTAAATCTATGACAAATTTTAATGTAAAGAAAAAGCATATTTTAAAAGTATATAAAATCATGTGGATTAAGTAAAGGAATATATTTAAAAAGAAAGAATACAATGTTAACTGCAGTTATTTCTGTTTGCTGGGACCATGATTTCTCTCTCTCTATATATATACTCCCTCTATTTTCCAAGTTTTCTATAATGAGCATATATTACCTTTGACACCATACATAATTATCTTTTAAAAAGTAAATTTGATATTTTATATAAACTTTTAAATTAATATTTATGATTTCTAATATATTGTATGTTCTTGTATATTCTATTTTAAACTGCAAACTCTTGTGGGTGTACACATGCATACTTGAACATAATTTTATTTCTATCATAAGCATGAAATAATTCATTACTAGGAAAATGAGAAAATAAAATCCAAGTAACTAGTGATTCTTTAAAATAGATTCTTATTCACTTAAGACAGATTCTTAGTTTACCTTATAACCTTAGGGATAAGTTTGTCAGACTCCTCTTTCTAGTTTCAAAAACAGACAAAAAAATTGCCTTTCTACTATACACCTACATAAATGCCTCTTGTATATTACCTCATTAAATTTTTCTCTTAATATTCATAATAACCATGTAATAAGGCATTTTCCTGTGGTAGTTAAGAGTCATTAAGAATCAAGGATCCCACATGCCGCGGAGCGGCTGGGCCAGTGAGCCACGGCCGCTGAGCCTGCGCGTCCGGAGCCTGTGCTCCGCAACGGGAGAGGCCACAACAGAGGGAGGCCCGCATACCACACACACAAAAAAAGAATCAAAACTTCTCTGAAGTCCCATTTCTACTACTTACTAGCTACATGATCTCAGGCAAACGACTTAACTTAAGCCTCAGTTCTTTCCTCCGTAAAATGGTGATAAAATAATAGTACCTATCCCATTGGGTTATTGAAAGATAAAGTGAGATATGCCTTAAAACACTTAGTACAGTGCCTAGCACATAATAACCACTTGATACATTTTTGCTGTTATTTGCTATTATCACCATCTTAGAGATGAGAAAATTGAGGTTTAGGAAAGTGAGTCACAGTTTCAATCCAGGATTCTCTGACTTCAAATCCACTGTAAACTCTTAATCACATTACAGTTATAGAATATACAGTCTAAATGCCTCAAAGGTCTGAAATGAAAATGTTCTAACATGTTGCAAACTGAACTTAGAGGTAGTTCCTAGTCCTTTGAGGTTCTTTTACTATTTTTATACACTTTCTTAAAATGTGATATGCTATGAGATTATAATGCTCAGAGTTTGTAGTTATTGAGTTTTCTCTTTTTCCAGAAGAGCTTTTGGTTTTGTTAAGAATCTTGCCTTAAATGTATAGATATATGGTTCTGCTTAATAAGCAAAATCAGGGAAACAGCATTAGGGATCCTGGGTTCATCACTCTGAACAACAGCCAGTCACTCCACAAGACTGTAGCCGAACACCTTAGACAACTTGAGGCTGGCTCTAGCCTAAAAGCCCCACAAAATACAAGAAAAGCGGTGTTGTTATTTTTTGTGTGACTTCCCAATGATAGTTTCATTATTCTCCTAAATAACTCCCACAGCTACTTTTGCTGTGGGAGTGTAGAGGTTAAGAATACAGGCTTTTGGACTTGGAAAGACCCAAATCAAGGCCCCTTCTCCATCCTTTCTGGCTGCAGGATCCTGTGCACATTAAGTGCTTTGCATCTGTTCCTGTGGCAGTGTAATGGGGATGACAGTACCCACCTCCTCCGAAAGAGGAGTAAGGAGAAATCTACTAAGAGAACGTGTGTGACGTACTTACCACGTCCAGGTAGAGAGGCAGGCCTCAATCAAGCCTAGCAGTACTATTAAAAAGAAAACATGTTTTCAGATGCAAAAAAAAAAAACCCAACGTCCTATTTTAGGCGACATGTTCTAAAGGAAAGAAGTGAGTCAAGAGATGTGGATCTTATTTTGGGCTCAAGAACTCTAGTCACAGGAACCAGCAATTTCCCCGAGAGTTTGTGAGTTGATTGTAATATGAACAAAGTAATATTTTCACTTACCTGCCTGGATGCATGTACTATGACTTTGTCCTCCTAAGAATGAACTGTATAAAACATAATTTTTTCAATCATGTGGACATTTTTTATTGGGCGTGGGATGAGAAAAGTACACCAAACCACTTTCTGTCGAGCATTTCTCTTTAAACTCTATATGCACATGTCAAATTGTCAACAGCCAAATCTAGTCTACAGATGCAGAGCAAACTCTGCTTTAGAAGCTATGAAAGCTATGTAGAGATGCTCGCAGCCACCAGGAAACAGAAAAACTTTGAAATCAGCAAAAATAACTCCTGAAAAATTCCTCCTGCTAGTACCTTATAACTCTGCTTCCCTTTCACTGTGCTGTGCATACTAAAAAGAAGGGGGGAAGAGAAATAATGGATTGTCTGGATTTCCTTTTGAGGAATTACTCAGAAATGGTTTTTCTGGGGCCTAATGAGATGTTCTTTGCAGGCTGAATGATATGAATTCAACTCTAACCCAACTATTGAAGCATAATTTCAAGGAACCAATAATATTACTACTATTATTCCCTTTCTCATACTAATCCCAGACTAGTGATAAGTGTTTTTGCTGAATACTTTTAAAGTGCTTCCTTCCTGATGAAAATTTAGTTTTAGTTACAAAGCTTATACAGCAAACATAAAAATCAGAAATTACTAATCATACTGTTGGAGAAGATCCCCAAAAGTCTTCAGAATTAAAATATTATGCTTTAATTTGACTTTTCAAGATTTCAAGATTCTCTCCCACAAAATGGTAAACATTCCACCCCTCAGAATGGGCGCTGTTGGTCACATCATCATTTCATAGTACACACTGTGCTGCGTCTGTTCATTCAGCTGAGTAGTATTTCTAAATCGTAAATGTATAAACAGGAAGAGAAAATAATACTAGGAGACTGATATTAACAACAACAGCAAAATACAAAATAGTAACTGAGAAGTCTGAACATAACCTGCTCCTTTCTCAAGGAACCACTGGCGGCAAGCTGTATGAACTGTGTATTTGTCATTTTATATTTGCCTACAGTGACACCTGCTGGAAAACCCTGTTGAAGCTATAAATGAAAATAAATTTTAAAATAAAAACCAAGCTTTGAAAACATTAGCCATGTGGTTTTTTCTTTTACTAAAAACACATTGCTTATACTTCAATTGAATTTCTGATTCTGCTTTTGAACTTTCTTTTTTGTGCACACTGAGAAACAAAGATTCATTTCCACTTGATGAAATAATTATTTTACTGGTATGAGAGAGATGGAATTAACTCTTACATGATGCAAACTATTTTAAAATGGAAGCATTTATAAAGTTTAGTTGCATTATTTTGCTTCCTTTTGAAATATTGCTTTAAAAATTTACATATCAACTGCAATGTGATGATAAGTGATTTATAAAATCTTGCTTAAGACTCAGTATCAGATATTTAATACTGTGAAAATATTTAATAGCTAGCACTTTCCTCAGCAGCACTAACACACAAAACCATGTTGTGTTTGGGGTTTTCATGTTGCTTTTTACCATGCACTAGGTGCCAGCCACACCATGCATTAAGCCACCAATTCAGATTTTATGCACATTACCTTTGATTTCAAGAGACTTTACATACTAAGGGATCCCATCTCCAATGACACAGAGAAGGATGTGCACACCTAAGTCCCACTGCCATTGATAAAATTCACCCACAAAAATTCTGGCTCATTAAGAAGGTGCAAGCACTTACATGGAAATGGATCTTTCATAAAGTCAACCTTAGCCCAGTATGTTGACTTTGCTGATGGGACACATCTGCAAGGCAAGATCTCAATCCTTGAGTTCAGTCACTTCAGTCTTTCCACAGTCATTTCAGTATGGTCTGTGTGCTACTGGTGGCAATTTCTTCCATTAATTTTTTTTTTCAAAATATAAAAGCTATCATCAAAGTCAGAGTTCCTTTTTAATGCATCTATGTGGGGGCTTTTTGTAAAGTAAACTTCTGTTTACTTTAAAAAACTGGCTACAGTTCATTTTCTAACTATACCTCCATTTCTATAAGAACTCCCTCTAGCATTAGATAGAGATTTTGTGCTTCAAAACAAAGGTTCTGATAGCTTCATGCCAACCACAAAGCTGGTTCTCTATTTTACCATATCTGTTCTTTTTTTACTTGTTTTATCCTTTAGCTCTTTAATTATGAAATGCCTTTAAAATGCAGATACAGCCATGCTGTGTGATTTGGAGAATTATCAACTCATTTCTTTTCTCCCTTTTACTTTCCAAGGGTTTCTCTTTTTTAAAAATCATTTATTTTATACAGCAGGTTCTTATTAGTTATCCATTTTACACATATTAGTGTATACATGTCAATCCCAATCTCCCAATTCATCCCACCACCATCGCCCCCGCTCCCGCCACTTTCCCCCCTTGGTGTCCATATGTTTGTTCTCTACATCTGTGTCTCTATTTCTGCCTTGCAAACCAGTTCATCTGTACCATTTTAGTTCCCACATATATGCATTAATATACAGTATTTGTTTTTCTCTTTCTGGCTTACTTCACTCTGTATGACAGTCTCTAGGTCCATCCACGTCTCTACAAATGACCCAATTTCATTTCTTCTTATGGCTGAGTAATATTCCATTGTGTATATGTACCACTTCTTCTTTATCCATTCATATGTCGATGGGCACTTAGGTTGCTTCCACGACCTGGCTATCTAAATAGTGCTGCAATGAACATTGGGGTGCACATGTCTTTTTGAATTATGGATTTCTCTGGGTATATGTCCAGGAGTGGGATTGCTGGGTCATATGGTAGTTCTATTTTTAGTTTTTTAAGGAAACTCTATAATGTTCTCCATAGCGGCTGTATCAATTTACATTCCCACCAACAGTGCAAGAGGGTTCCCTTTTCTCCACACCCTCTCCAGCATTTGTTGTTTGTAGATTTTCTGTTGATGCCCATTCTAACTGGCGTGAGGTGATACCTCATTGTAGTTTTGAGTTGCATTTCTCTAATAATTAGTGATGGTGAGCAGCTTTTCATGTGCCTCTTGGCCATCTGTATGTCTCCTTTGGAGAAATGCCTATTTAGGGCTTCTGCCCATTTTTTGATTGGGTCGTTTGTTAATATTGAGGCTGCATGAGCTGTTTATGTATTTTGGAGATTAATCATTTGCCTGCTGATTCATTTGCAAATATTTTCTCCCATTCTGAGGGTTGTCTTTTTGTCTTGTTTATAGTTTCCTTTGCTGTGCAAAAGCTTTCAAGTTTCATTAGGTCCCATTTGTTTATTTTTGTTTTTATTTCCATTACTCTAGGAGGTGGGTCAAGAAAGATCTTGCTGTGATTTATGTCATAGAGTGTTCTGCCTATGTTTTCCTCTAAGAGTTTTATAGTGTCCGGTCTTACATTTAGGTCTTTAATTCATTTCGATTTTCTTTTTGTGTATGGTGTTAGGCAGTGTTCTAATTACATTCTTTTACATGTAGCTGTCCAGTTTTCCCAGCACCACTTATTGAAGAGATTGTCTTTTCTCCATTGTATATCCTTGCCTCCTTTGTCATAGATTAGTTGACCATAGGTGCATGGGTTAATCTCTGGGCTTTCTATCCTGTTCCATTGATTGTTTCCTTAATTTCTCTTTTTGATCTTTCATTGTTAGTGTATAAGAATGCAAGAGATTTCTGTGAATTAATTTTGTATCCTGCAACTTTACCAAATTCATTGATTAGTTCTAATAGTTTTCTGGTGGCATCTTTAGGATTACCTATGTATAGTATCATGTCATCTGCAAACAGTGACAGTTTTACTTCTTCTTTTCCAATTTGTATTCCTTTTATTTCTTTTTATTCTTTGATTGATTTGGTTAGGACTTCCAAAACTGTGTTGAATAATAGTGACAAGAGTGGACATCCTTGTCTTGTTCCTGATCTTAGAGAAAATGCTTTCAATTTTTCACCATTGAGAATGATGTTTGCTGTGGATTTGTCATATATGGCCTTCATTATGTTGAGGTAGGTTTTCTCTACGCCCACTTTCTGGAGAGTTTCTACCATAAATGGGTGTTGAATTTTGTCAAAAGCTTTTTCTGCATCTACTGAGATGATCATATGGTTTTTATTCTTCAGTTTGTTAATATGGTGTATCACATTGATTGATTTGTTTATATTGAAGAATCCTTGCATCCCTGGGATAAATCCCACTTGATCATGGTGTATGATCCTTTTCATGTGTGGTTGGATTCTGCTTGCTGGTATTTTGTTGAGGATTTTTGCATCTATATTCATCAGTGATATTGGTCTGTAATTTTCTTTCTTTGTAGTATCTTTGTCTGGTTTGGGTATCAGGGTGATGGTAGCCTCACAGAATGACTTTGGGAGTGTTCCTTCCTCTGCAATTTTTTGGCAGAATTTGAGAAGGATGGGTGTTGCTTCTTCTCTAAATGTTTGATAGAATTCAACTGTGAAGCCATCTGGTCCTGGACTTTTGTTTGTTGAAAGACTTTTAACCAGAGTTTCAATTTCATTACTTGTGATTTATCTGTTCATATATTCTGTTTTTTCCTGCTTCAGTCTTGGAAGGTTATACCTTTCTAAGAATTTGTCCATATCTTCCAGGTTGTCCATTTTGTTGGCATAGAGTTGCTTGTAGTAGTCTCTTATGATGCTTTGTATTTCTGTGGTGTCCGTCATAACTTCTCCTTTTTCATTTCTAATTTTATTGATTTGAGTACTCTACCTCTTTTTCGTGATGAGTCTGGCTAAAGATTTATCAACTTTGTTTATTTTCTCAAAGAACCAGCTTTTAGTTTTATTAATGTTTGCTATCATTTTGTTTCTTTTTCATTTATTTCTGCTCTGATCTTTATGATTTCTTTCCTTCTACTAATTTTGGGTTTGTTTGTTCTTCCTTCTCTAGTTCCTTTAGGTGTGAGGTTAGATTCTTTGAGATTTTTCTTGTTTCGTGAGGTAGGATTGTATTGCTATAAACTTCCCTTAGAACTGCTTTTGCTGCATCCCACAGGTTTTGGATCATCGTGTTTTCGTTGTCATTTTTCTCTAGGTATTTTTTGATTTCCTATTTGATTTCTTCAGTGATCTCTTGGTTATTTAGTAACGTATTGTTTAGCCTCCATGTGTTTGTGTTTTTTACGTTCTTTTTCCCTGTAATTTATTTCTAATCTCATAGTGTTGTAGTAGGAAAAGATGCTTGATACGATTTGATTTCAATTTTCTTAAATTTACTGAGGCTTGATTTGTGACCCAAGATGTGATCTATCCTGGAGAATGTTCTGTGTGCACTTGAGAAGAAAGTGTAATCTGCTGTTTTTGTATGGAATGTCCTATAAATATCAATTAAATCTATCTGGTCTATTGTGTCATTTAAAGCTTGTGTTTCCTAAGTAATTTTCTGTCTGGATGATCTCTCTATTGGTGTAAGTGAGGTGTTAAAGGCCCCCAGTATTTTGTGTTACTGTCAATTTGCTCTTTTATAGCTGTTAGCATTTGCCTTATGTATAGAGGTGCTCCTATGTTGGGTGCATATATATTTACAATTCTTGTATCTTCTTCTTGGATTGACCCTTGAGCATTATGTAGTGTCCTTCCTTGTCTCTTGTCACATTCTTTATTTTAAAGTCTATTTTATATGATGTGAGTAGTGCTACTACAGCTTTTTTTTGATTTCCATTTGCATGGAATATCTTTTTCTATCCCCTCACTTTCAGTCTGTATGTGTCCTTAGGTCTGAAGTGAGTCTCTTGTAGACAGCATATATATGGGTCTCGTTTTTGTATCCATTCAGTGAGCCTGTGTCTTTTGGTTGGAGCATTTAATCCGTTCACATTTAAGGTAATTATTGATATGTATGTTCCTATTACCATTTTCTTAATTGCTTGGGTTTTTTTTTTTTTTTTTTTTTTTTGTAGGTCCTTTGCTTCTCTTGTGTTTCCCACTTAGAGAAGTTCCTTTAGCATTTGTTGTAGAGCTGGTTTGGTGGTGCTGAATTCTCTTAGCTTTTGCTTGTCTGTAAAGCTTTTGAATTCTCTGTCAAATCTGAATGAGATCCTTGCTGGGTAGAGTAATCTTGGTTGTAGGTTCTTCCTTTCGTCACACTAAATATATCATGCCACTCCTTTCTGGCCTGTAGAGTTTCTGCTGAGAAATCAGCTGTTAACGTTACGGCAGTTCCCTTGTATGTTATTTGTCATGTTTCCCTTGTTGCTTTCAATAATTTTTCTTTGTCTTTAATTTTTGTCAGTTTGATTACTATGTGTCTCCACATGTTTCTCCTTGGGTTTATCTTGTTGGGACTCTCTGCACTTTCTGGACTTTGGTGGCTATTTCCTTTCTCATGCTGGGAAGTTTTTGACTATAATCTCTTCAAATATTTTCTCGGATGCTTTCTCTCTCTCTTCTACTTCAGGGACCCCTATAATGTGAATGTTGTTGTGTTTAATATTGTCCCAGAGGTCTCTTAGGCTGTCTTCATTTCTTTTCATCCTTTTTTCTTTATTCTGTTCCACAGCAGCGAATGTCACCATTCTGTCTTCCAGGTAACTTATCCGTTCTTCTGCCTCAGTCATTCTGCTATTGATTCCTTCTAGTGTATTTTTCATTTCAGTTATTGTATTATTCATTTCTGTATGTTTGTTCTTTAATTCTTCTAGGTGTTTGTTCTTTAATTCTTCTAGGTCTTTGTTAAACATTTCCTGCATCTTCTTGATCTTTGCCTCCACCCTTTTTCGAGGTCCTGGATCATCTTCACTATCATTATTCTGAATTCTTTTTTTGGAAGGTTTCCTATCTCCATTTCATTTAGTTGTTTTTCTGGGGTTTTATCTTGTTCCTTCATCTGGTACATAGTCCTCTGCCTTTTCATTTCATCTATATTTCTGTGAATGTGGTTTTTGTTCCACAGGCTGCAGGACTGTAGTTCTTCTTGCTTCTGCTATCTGCCCTCTCACCATATCTGTTCTTATGGGAGGAAATGGTATCTTTGCTTAAAAGTCAAAATTCATAGGCAAAGAAATTTCCTCTGATATCTTACTTTAACCTCTATATTAATCCATTTTTTCATTCCTTCAGCACTAAAGATCATGTCTTTATAAACTAGTAAAGATACTAAGGATTTGTGGAGGCAATATAGCCCACTATCATTCAACATATGACAAAACTTTGGCCAACAGAGGTAGACTAAGGTCACGTATACAAGAAGCACTTGTTGAATTAACTAGATATTCTCAGTGCTGTACTACAGTTTCTGTAGCTAAGAAAAACCAGTAACCTTCTTTTTATTGCTCCCCCTTGCATCTTGAGGTGGTTACAACTATCTTTTAAAAAAGACAGAGTTTTTTTTTTTTTTAATGATAGTTTTTTCCTAAATGCCCACATAAGTTTTATGTACGTACCTTCTAAATAGTTAAGAGTATCTCAAAGACTTTTCTCAATTCCTGGGACTAAACTGTCTAAGCACTACAGTGGATTTTTCTAATGTTTAAACTCCATCCCCAATTAATCCACATACAGGAGAGGGGAGACTGAGGTAAGGTATAGAAAAGAGAATCCCTTCAGTCCCAAGAATCAAAAGAGCTATTCAGAGAGACTTGGATTTCTTACCACACAGAGGAGAGAATTCAGAAAATTGGATTTAAGTAAACCCAATTAAGCTGGAGCTCTTGTTGGCATAAGAGTTGTACTTGGCATATAGACTTATATTTACATTTGTTTTAATTCTATATTTCTGCTAATATTTGCTTTTATAAATTGTAGCTTGGATACCAAATTTGATATTCAGTTTATTAGCAGATTTTAAAACACTCAAATCATTAGAAAATCCTTAGAAAACTATATTAAGAATTTAATTATTCCATTTTTATCCACGCTTTAAAGAGTTAGTCCTCTAATGGCATCTGCACAGATTTGAGAGGGCAGTGGGTTCCTGGATGTTTTGTCTTAGAATAGTTTAATCTTAGGTTCTCATTGTTATTGCAGTTCAAAATAAAATCACATAAGTATCTCCTGAATGACCCCTTAGAACTGAGAACTGTCAGGTCATTTCAGTGACCATGTTTCTTTCAAGTAAGTCTACTTTCCGTGTCATAGGCTAATTGAAAAAAAGATCAAGGGCAGACCTAATGTGTAAATGAGGAATTTGTATCATGTGTAGATCAAGTCATATAATGGTAATCGGTGTCCAAACTAAGATTTTTCAATAGTTCCTATAGAGAAAAGTAGTGGGAAATTTGAGTCTTTCCACAATGGTGTGGATATAAGATTTTTTCTGTCTTGTAGGTCTTCCTTTTGGTATTTTTGGTAAGGCTAAAAGTCAAGAGAGCTATCATCCTCTTTCCCTAGAGTTGGGCATATGATCCAGGCTGGCTGATCAGAAGATTCAGTGATTGGTTCAAAGAAGAACATGTGATCCAAACAAGCCAATCAAAGTCCTTTTTGGTTGGTGGTTATGGATACTGTTAGGGAACCAGAGGATCTTTTTCTTTAGGGACGGTCTTGATTTGTAAAGATGACTTTGGCTTGGAGCTGCCTATGGGCCAACTTTGCTATTAGATAGTTGGAGAGAGATAAAGTCTGAGAATGAAGCTGTCATGGAAGAAACCAGGAGCAGAGGTAGAGACAGAGTTTAAATGAAAGAATTGAAACCCCTGGGTCTACCCATTTGTTAAATACTGGTTTCATCTTCCCAATTATGTGTATGTGATCCAATATATTCCCCAAAATTATTTTTTGCTATTATCTTGCTTAAGTTAGTTTTAATTGGGTTTCTGTTCCTGTAACCAAAAGGGTCTTGACCAATATATCTGGCACACAATAGCATATCCATACACAATGTAAAAGAAGCTAAGTGTAGCAAGAGTTGATACCATATTCACACTCTTAAGTGGCCATTTCATTTCAGAAAAATTATATCATGCATTATATTAAATTAATTTTGTTAATACAAATTGTATTGGGTTTGTAGTTTAATTATGTCTAATATGTATATTTGCTTTTGTTTCACAGTTTTATAAAAACTATAAGCATAAGGAATTTATGTAGTTTTATGTTTTCTCATATTTAAGTAATATAATAATATAAATCATTTAAGTCAACATTGGGAGTCTACAATAATTTTCTCCCTTTAAAAGCAGTCTAGGGGCTTCCCTGGTGGCGCAGTGGTTGCGCGTCCGCCTGCCGATGCTGGGGAACCGGGTTCGCGCCCCGGCCTGGGAGGATCCCGCATGCCGCGGAGCGGCTGGGCCCGTGAGCCATGGCCGCTGGGCCTGTGCGTCCGGAGCCTGTGCTCCGCAACGGGAGAGGCCACAAAAGAGGGAGGCCCGCATACCACAAAAAAAAAAAAAAAAAAAAAAAAAAAACAGTTTGTCCTGAAATCAAGCTTGAGAACATACTCTATGGGTGAGTCTAGGAGAAACAATCACTCTCATATATTGCTGGCAGGAATGCAAAATGGTGCAATTACATACAGAGGGTAATTTCCTTGTGCCTTTAACCTTTGAGATCTATCCCAGATCTACTTTTTGGAATCTACATCAAAGATAAACAAGCAGAATATAAAATTTCTATACACAAAGGTGATTATCATGGCACTATTTGTAATAGCAAAATATTGGAAAGAGACCAAATGTCTATGAACAGGGTACTGGCTGAATATACTATGGTATTACCACACAGTAGAATACTATGCAACTGTAAAAAGGAATAAGCAGGATCTCTACATACTAATAAGGAGTGATCTCCAAGATATATTTTTAAGTTTTTTAAAAAGCAAGGTACAGGGACTTCCCTGGTGGTGCAGTGGCTACAAATCCCCCTGCCAATGCAGAGGACACAGTTTCCATCCCTGGTCCAGGAAGATCCCACATGCTGCGGAGCAACTAAGCCCATGCACCCCAACTACTGAGCCTGTGCTCTAAAGCCCACGAGCCACAACTACTGAGGCTCACACACCCTAGAGCCTGTGCGCTGCAACTACTGAAGCCCGCGTGCCTAAAGCCTGTGCTCTGCAACAAGAGAAGCCACAACAATGAGAAGCCTGCACACTGCAATGAAGAGTAGCCCCTGCTCGCTGCAACTAGAGAAAGCCCACATGCAGCAATGAAGACCCAATGCAGCAAAAAAAAAAAAAAAAGCAAGGTATAGAGTAATGTTTGTGGTATGTTCTCTTTTAAGGAAGGTGAAGGGAAATCTTAATGTGAATATAGTTTTGCTTATGTTTTTAAGAAGAAATAATATAAGGATAAACCAAAAACTAATAAAAACTGGTTTCTATGGGGAAGAAAGGGGGGAATGTGTAGGGGGCAGGGATAAAAACATTTGTTTCATGTATCTTTTTATATAGTTTTGAATTTGGAACCATGTAAATGTTTTACATAATTAAAAATCAAAAAGGGAAAGAGCATTTCTTAAAAATTAAAATAAATGAAAACAAATGAACTGAACTGTACACCAGGTTGGCGACATAATCACATAGAGAACAGAAATACTTCAAATAACCTCAAAACAGAATATTGACTTTAAATCTCTCATGGAATATATTGTACGGACAAAAAACCTCAAAGATATCTTAAAAGATATTAATTAGTCTTACTGTTAGCACTAATATTAGTGTTATTATTATTAGTGTAGCTATTATAGGTATATTGTAGCATAAAGGAAATAAGTAATTATTCTAATATTGTGAGTAGACAAGATTTTTAGTGGAAGAGAAAAAATACAAACATAAAATATAAAAATTCAGCAAAAATCCAAAGTTTTCCATTTAAATCATAACATTAGCATGAACACATTAATTTTTTCCTCTGATTCTTGTATTATTATCCCTAAATACCAGTTCCAAAAAAGGAACCAGGGATACTTGGAAAAATGGCTGATTCTAAGTGGAGTAGGAAATGTATAAGATGAGCTTCCAGTATCTATCGTGACGAAAAAGCAGAAATTTATCAAAGACTAATGTGGTCATGTTGGAGGAATAAAGGAGTTAACTTAAAGGGCTCTCATTGGCCATAAATGGGTCAGTTTAGCATCAAAAAGAATAATGATTGTACCTGAGTTAATTTTATACACACACACACATGCGCACACACACACCTAAGTTCATAATGATACTAAAAAATGTTTCATTGGTCACCATTGGAGGTTGCTAGAGTACCAACCCATTCCATGAAAACTGATAAAGTAGTTGAAGGAATCAAACATGTATCTTGCCCTACCTATGCAAACTGTAGTTCAGGGCTAGTGAAGGAAAATTATTTACAGAAGAATTCCAGCTAATGCAAAAGGAATGGTAGTATTACAAAATCACCATTTTCTAAGTCTTCATAGAATAATTGACCTAGACAATAAATATTAATGTCTGCTAAACCATTAAGAAAATATTGGTGGGAACATTTATAATGGAGGGATCCGGCCAATATACCGCCACAACCACTGCACAAACTAAAAGTAGGACAACCAAATATAATGTGATTCATGATGGAAGACAATAGGAAGGAAAAAAAATTTTTTTCTTCAAAAAACAAACTGAACTTGAACTTAATTACACTTCTAAATTTAACCACCAGTTTATAATTAATACAATGGACTTAGGAACAATATCAAGAACATAACAACATAAAGATGCAATCAGCCAAACGCAAAATGTAGGAAATTCTACTGAACAAATGGCCCAATGTCTCCAACTATTTCATGGCATGCAAGATGAGGGTGGTGGGGAGAGGAAGGATCAGGAGGAAATGTTATAAAATAACTGAGACTTAAAAGAGACAAAACAACCAGATGCAATGTGTGTACACTGTTTGGATCCTAATTTGAACAAATTAAATATAAGATATTTTTGAAGCAATCAGGAAAATGGAGAGGATATTAGAGGATACTAATAAGTTACTATTAATTTTATCAAGGGTGATAATATTATCATTGTTATATGTTTTAAAGCCCTTATTGTTGGAGACACATAATGGAAAATTTACTAGTGAAACACTAGTATGTCTGATTCTTTAAAATATTCATACAAACAACCACAATAAAGTTGAGGAAATAGGTGAAGTAAAATTGGCAAAATGTTGAAAATTATTGAAGCTATGTAATGAGTATATGGGAGTTAATTATACTATACTTTTGTGTTTGATATTTCTCATAATAAAAAATTTAGTAAAATAATTATTATATAATTAAAATGAGTCTATACATTATTCATCTTTGAGAAACACTCGATGGTTTAAAGCATCTTTTTTAAAACAATTTTTATTGGAGTATAGTTGCTTTACAATGTTGTGTTAGTTTCTGCTGCACAGCAAAGTGAATCAGTTATATGTATACATATATCCCCTCTTTTCTAGATTTCCTTCCCACGTAGGTCACCAGAGCATTGAGTAGAGTTCCCTGTGCTATGCAGTAGGTTCTCATTAGTTATCTATTTTACACATAGTAGTGTATATATGTCAATTCCAATCTCCCAATTCATCCCACACCCTCCCTTGGTATCCATAAATGTGTTCTCTACATCTAGGTTCCTATTTCTGCTTTGCAAATAGATTCATCTGTACCATTTTTCTAGATTCCACATATAAGCAATATTATACACTATTTGTTTTTCTATTTCTGACTTACTTCACTCTGTATGACAGTCTCTAGGTCTATCCACGTCTCTGCAAATGGAACTATTTTATTCCTTTTTATGACTGAGTAATACTCCATTGTATATATGTACCACATCTTCTTTATCCATTCCTTTGTTGATGGACATTTAGGTTGCTTCCATGTCTACAATGAGGTATCACCTCACACAGGTCAGAATGGCCTTCATCAAAAAATCTGCAAACAATAAATGCTGGAGAGGACGTGGAGAAAAGAGAACACTCCTATACTGTTGGTGGGAATGTAAATTGGTACAGCCACTATGAACAGTATGGAGATTCCTCGAAAAACTAAAAATAGAACTACTATATGACCCAGCAATCCCACTCGTGGGCATATACCCGGAGAAAACCATAATTCAAAAAGATACATGAACCCCCAATGTTCATTGCAGCACTATTTACAATAGCCAGGATATGGATGCTTTAAAGCATCTTGATGTAAACTAAGTCAACATCTAGCAATATTAGTGAGGACCCACAGGAAAATGTACCACTATCTTCCAATTTCCTCAAGCAAATTTGTTTCCCTGTCTCTGAATCCACTGTTAGCTTCTATAATTGTTTCATCTATTACAATATATTCCTTATATCTACCTTATTATCTTAAGAATAAAAGCATGGATTTTGGAGTCAGAAACACCTTGTTTCAAGCCCCAGACCCATACTAATTAACCATATAACCTCAGGAAAAACAATTAACCTTTCTGAGCTTTACTTTTTCTCATCTGCAAAGTGAGCAGAGTATTATGTTTCCCTTCTATCCCAAAAAA
This sequence comes from Physeter macrocephalus, assembly GCF_002837175.3. NCBI lineage: Eukaryota > Metazoa > Chordata > Mammalia > Artiodactyla > Physeteridae > Physeter > Physeter macrocephalus. The sequence goes on along the minus strand of NC_041214.2, from coordinate 74,193,460 downwards.
CTTAATATCTGAATAAGCAGCCTCCATATTACATTCCTTTTGCTATTCTCTTTCTAAATGCCAGCAAAACTTTTTATCAAGTTCCACTGTATTAACTCTTTCCAGAACAAAAACTCCAAATTTCTCCTAATATTTACTCAAAATTCAAAACTAAGGACAGGACTGTTCTCTGCCAATTAGTCCCCCTTTTTCTCCAACTGTTCTTTTTTTCTTTATATTTTATTTTATTTATTTATTTTTATTGAAGTATACCTGATTTTCAATGTTGTGTTAGTTTGTGGTGTACAGCAAAGTGATTCAATTTTATATATATTCTTTTTCATATTCTTTTCCATTATGGTTTATTACAGAATATTGAATATAGTTCCATGTGCTATACAGTAGGACCTTGTTGTTTATCTATTTTATATATAGTAGTTCATATCTGCTAATCCCAAATTCCTAATTTATCCCTCTCTCACCCTCTTTTTCCTTTGGTAAAAATAAGTTTGTTTTCTATGTCTGTGAGTCTGTTTTGTTTTGTAAGTAAGTTCATTTGTATCATATTTTAGATTCCACATATAAGTGATATCGTATGGTATTTGTCTTTCTCTTTCTGGCTTACTTCATTTAGTATGATAATCTCTAGGTCTATCCATGTTGCTGCAAAAGGCAATATTTCATTTTTTTATGTCTGAGTAATATTCCATTACGCCACATCTTCTTTATGTATTCATTTGTCAATGGACATTTATGTATTGACAAATGTATTTATTTGTATTTACATTTATTTGTATTTATTTACATTTATTTGTATTTATTAAATACAAATGTATTTAATAAATAATTTATTTAATTATTTATTAAATAATATTTAAACATTTATTAAATAATATTTAAATATTTTAAAATTTATTTAATATTTACTAATTTAATAAATGTATTAAATACAAATGTATTTAATACATTTATGTATTGACAAATGTATTATTTGTATTTACATTTATTTGTATTTATTTGTATTTATTAAATACAAATGTATTTATTCCATTACGCCACATCTTCTTTATGTATTCATTTGTCAATGGACATTGTCAATGGACTTGGTTGCTTCCAAGTCTTGCCAGTTGTAAATAGCTCTGCTATGAACATTGGGGTGTATGTATCTTTTTGAATTAGAGTTTTCGTCTTTTCTGGATATATGCCCAGGAGTGGGATTGCTGGATCATATGGCAACTTCTCTAAATGTTTTTAATTCTCAAAACATTATTGGGTAGTATTCTATGCTCCCAGCAAGGAAACTACTCACCTCACCATATTGTCTGTCAGGACCCCAAGAAACTGATGCTTTATAATGAAGCTTTCTTTCTTTGGTCAACAGACTGTCCCCTAAAGTTATAGTCCTTGCAGGCTGATGAAGCCTTATTATACTACAGGAGTCCGCATTTGAGCCCAAAGTAATATTTGAAATATGTGTGTGACTGGTATGTAACTACACATTTTAAAGGTATCAAGAGGTCATTTTCATCTGGGCATTCCAGCCACTGCCTATCTGGTCACTTAGATAAGGATGAGGACTACATCTACTGACCTTATAAGAGAAGACACTGAGGGCCTCCTCCACAAAGCAGTCTTCAAAAGGACACATGGTCAGCCCACACCACTGCTTATCTACTCACAACAGGCTGACAGAAGGGCTATCCCTCCTTTGACTGGACAAGAAAGGGCCCATTTTCCCCAAGAATCTTTCAACTGTCGGGAATTCCCTGGCAGTCCAGTGGTTAGGACTCCACGCTTTTACTGCTGAGGGCATGCATTCAATCCCTGGTCAGGAACTAAGATCTCGCAAGCCACGTGGAGCAGCCAAAACAATTAATTAATTAATTAGTTAATTAATTAATTAGAAAAAGAATCCTTTAACTGTTAGAACAATTCTACCCACTCTCTTCCCCTCTGGTGGGCACAAAACCCTGTCTGGAGTGTGTAGAAACTATAACCCATTGAGCTTCTTTAGTTAGAGAACCTTCCTTTATCTTGGAAATATGGAGTTAGCAGCGATGCTTATACATACTCTGCGAGCCTGTGTCTTTTCATAAGTACCCACACATTTAAAAAGCCAAGACTCTGATGTTAGTTTCATATTAGAAGAGAGCTTGTGTCAGACTAATACACAGCCTTGACTCACAGTTTGCCAGCTTCTACTTCCATGGTTTAAATCTGCTGCTTCCTGAGCCTTCTCTGTCCTGGTTTTATGGAATAATCTCATCTCAGGCCTTCTAGACAGACAGAAGGGTCGAAGGATTGCTATTTGTTTATGTATCCCCATTGTGCATTAGATAGAAGGTTTTTTTCCTAAGGACCTGGGACTTAGCTACTTCACAATTCCCCAAAGCATTGAGAATCATGTTCCGGCCCCAGTAGTTGCTCCATAAAGATTGGTGACTGACTGAGTTCTGTTTATTTTGCTCTGATTTTCTATTAAAGAAATATAAAAGGAAATGAAATACAGCAACACTGAACAATAGAATAAGAGAAGATATTTGGACAAAAGCTCTGGGGTACTGACATGAAATCTCAATCTCTACTATTACCTTATTTTGAATGTTTAACATCAGAGTCATAATTCTATTTTTTCCTTGTATTTGTTTAATTACATCAATGATGCAAGGAATGTCTCAGATAATTGTGGCTTTCATATTTTAAAAAGTTGCATGTATATATACTATGTATTCTACACTCTGTTTAACAAATAACAAACCCTAAAGGAAATGATGAACAGGAGAATATACCATTCCCGTAATTATACTCCCTGCCAGCTCACTGAACATGCCTAAATATTAAGGGTCTAAAACAAAATACACCCAGGAATTTGACATAAACATCTCTCTAAGATTAATAGGAGTTAATTACTACCAGATATATCAGTGTTTAAGTAAAATACACTTTTTTATTTCCCTTTCAAATTCCACAAATGCCTTTAGTTAATAGAATAGATAATAAAATGTAGAAATAATTCCTTAAATTCACAAAAGTCATAAACAAAGTCCTTACAGGTTTCTTCATCTACAAAATGAGTACAATGATAAACATCCAGAAATGTTTCTTGCAATGAAGAGCTAATTAAAATACTATAATTGCAAAGTACTTGTGAAACAAAATACAATAAAATATTTTAACAATCATTATAACTATAACAATTATTATAATTCAGCAGTTGGGGAGTAGAAAAGTTTTCTCCTGGGACTTGTAATGAACTAACAGTATTACTGAATTATTCAGCCATGTGTTTACTGTTAACTGATCTGCAGACCATATCAGGAGGTCTGGAACTGCTGCCCAAGCTTGGTTGGTCATGATTTATCTCTGCCACTGATAGTCAAAGCAGCATGTGAATCTGGCTCAGGAAGAAAACCAGACACCTCTACATTTGAGGCCCCATTTCGATATACAATATTGAATAAAAGAACTGGAAAATTATACTACTACTTTACTCAACAGCAATTAAATCCCTAGGAGAATGCATAAATCTAATCTGGATTATAAGGAAAACAGTCAGAACTCTTTATTCTTTTGTAAATTGCAAACTAAATTGAGACAATATAACATCACTGTGCAGGTATTTGAAGGAATTGAAGAACAATCCAGGTCCCAAATGAAGATGAACTTCATTAATTAAAAGTAAAATTAACTACTAAGAGAAGTTTCAAATTATTTGGAGGAAATAAAGAAGATAAAAATTATGAATAAAAATTTAAATTTCCCAGGGAGTTTATAAAACTTCACTTATTGAGACATTTAAGAATAAGGCTCCGGGCTTCCCTGGTGGCACAGTGGTTGAGAGTCCGCCTGCCGATGCAGGGGAA
>NC_041214.2:74188234-74188583 GCF_002837175.3 Physeter macrocephalus | reverse complement strand
AAAAAGGAATGAAACTGAGTTATTTGTAGTGAGGTGGTTGGACCTAGAGACTGTCATACAGAGTGAAGTAAGTCAGAAAGAGAAAAATAAATACTGTATGCTAACACATATATATGGAATCTAAAAAGAAAAAAAAAAAGAGAAAATGGTCAGAAAACCTAGGGGCAAGATGGGAATAAAGATGCAGACCTACTAGAGAATGGACTTGAGGCTACGGGGAGGGGGAAGGGTAAGCTGGGACAAAGAGAGAGAGTGGCATGGACATATATACACTACCAAACATAAAATAGATAGCTAGTGGGAAGCAGCCACATAGCACAGGGAGATCAGCTCGGTGCTTTGTGACCAC
>NC_041214.2:74171112-74188145 GCF_002837175.3 Physeter macrocephalus | reverse complement strand
GTTATAAAGCAGAAACTGACACACCATTGTAAAGCAATTATACTCTAATAAAGATGTTAAAAAAAAAAAAAAAAGAATAAGGCTCAGGACTTCCCTGGTGGTGCAGTGGTGAAGACTCCATGCTCCCAGTGCATGCGGCTTGAGTTCGATCCCTGGTCAGGGAACTAGATCTCACATGCATACTGCAACTGAGAGTTCACATGCCTCAACTAAGGAGCCCATGAGCCACAACTAAGGAGCCCTCAAGCCACAACTAAGGAGCCCACGTGCTGCAACTAAGGAGGCTGTCTGACACAACAAAGACCTGGCACAACCAAATAAATAAATAAATAAAATATTTTTTTTTAAAAGAAGGCTCTTTATAAGATTATCATGTGGGGTTATTTTGGATGGAAGCAATAATTGGACTACAAAACACTTCCAATTATTTATAAGAGTTAGAATATTTTTTACCTTGCATCTACAGAGTGGTATCAATCTTCCCAACTACTTTATCATTCTACTTGGTGGACTTCTACAACTTTTAAACCAGAAAATAATATTCTGAACTTTGAGCCTAATCAACTAGATTTAATCTAGAAGCCACTGCCTTCACGTTCTTTCATATTCTTTTAAGATAATGATTACATCATTTTGCTTGAGAAAATCCATCCTCCAGCCCAAACCTACGATTTATTTATTTATTTTTGTTTGTTTGGTTTTTGCCTACTATTTATTTTTAACACCCAGTAAAAACATAAGCCACAGAATGCCAATTGCTAAGACGACAAAGCTGAATGAGAAATTAAGATGTATGTTTCCTACCATTCAGAAGTCCATTGCCCAGAGAAGTAAATAGATACAATCAGTTCATTAGATGAGTTGGGTTCCTAAGGGTGAGCGACAATACCCACTTTGTTGTCCTCCCTGCATGGCATTTCACACCTGCTTTGTCAAATCTCCCCTCTCCATTGTAAATACTTCAGGTAGCAACCATAACTTTTCCAGTCCTCTTTAGGAATTAACAAATAGTCTTGGCTGTGGGAAAGTCCAGTTCAATCTTATAGCATGTCTTCAGTACCTTTTACTATTTCTTAACCTTACACTTCCTTCCCTAAAAGAGCTTAAAGAACTCACAGGAGGTCAAGGGGAAAAATTATTTGTCTTGGGCCTTAGTCCTGCTGTTGCACACTTTGGTCCAATCTAAGTATTTTAGATTTTTTTCCCAAATGGTCATCTACTGCCCTGGTAGTGAGGCAATTTTGGTTTTCATATCATCACACACTTTCCACTGCACCAAAATGAAAGTGATCTCAAAAATGAAGAGAATGCTGTGTATGTAAATATCAAGAATGTTAATAAAGAATTATGAGGAATAAATAAGAATTTCATAAGAGATTTTCTTTTAACCAGTACATGTAAGATAAAGGCTAGAAGGACTTTGAGCAAGTCACACAGTGGGGACTGAGAGGAACACAGGAAAAAATTGCAAAATACCACAGTTTTCATTTTTGAAGAAGTGTTTCTTCCCTTTGGTACTACCTCTTTCCAAAGAATCAAAAACCTTCAGGATAAAATTCAAAACTGCATTCCAAAAATAGCATCCCCATTTTACAGATGAAGAAGTTGAGACACAGAGGAGTTAGGTACCTTACTAAAGATCACAGAGCCAGTAAATGGCAAAGCAGGGACACAAATCTGGGAAGTTTGCTGTTGGAGCCTGTGTTATTAACTTATGTGCAGTACTATCTCTTCTGACTATTAAACAAGCTAGTAAAATGATAGAATATTTCAGAGTGGCATATTAATTAGTGCTTTTGTATTGGTAATTATAATAGTACAATAACCCAGAGAATGCGTATAATGGTGGAAGCTTAAGATGTGCTGAAGCCATTTGGAATTAGAAAAGGGATTGTGGTCCCTCCCCCACCCCCCACCCCCATATCACTACAACATCCATATCATCAGTATCATGTGCAGATTTACATTTCCCTAAAGGATATTTTCAACAATTGAAGTTGTCCAGTTACTTGGGTAACTTCCCTCTCAACTTCCAATTGGTCAGACATCACACATGCAATTCAGCATGAGCACATTTTGCTTAAGACATTCTATATCCAAAATATTTTTAGGTTATCACTGATTCAAGATCTTCAGTGATAACTCTATATTTGAAGAGAGTGCTTCCCAAAGTGTGTATCATGGAAAATTGGCCCCTTAGCTTATTCCATGAAAAGAAGATTCCTTAATCAAATAAATCTGAGAAACTGTACATATTGTTTCTCCTTGTTAAAGGTTTGATGTTCACATTAGTATATTTTATTATTGTGGAGAGAACTAAACTAGATAAAACTGTAGAACTTAGGTTAGAATTTCCCAAGTTTGTTTAACATTAGTACATTTTTCTCTTCATAAATCTCTAATAAATTTGCATGGAACTAGTGTATCTCTAATGCACTTTAAGACCAGATCACTCAGGCCATTGGTTATCTCTGGAACCACACTGAGAATTTTTTTTTTTTTTTTTTTTTGTGGTACGCGGGCCTCTCACTGTTGTGGCCTCTCCCGTTGCAGAGCACAGGCTCCGGACGCGCAGGCTCAGCGGCCATGGCTCACGGGCCCAGCCGCTCCGCGGCATGTGGGATCTTCCCGGACCGGGGCACAAACCCGTGTACCCTGCATCGGCAGGCAGATTCTCAACCACTGCGCCACCAGGGAAGCCCCACACTGAGAATCTAAGAGACAACTAGGAAGGAACCAGACTGGAGGAAGGAGGGTAAAATTCTGCCATGATTCAATGTCTATGGGCTCTTCAGCAGGTCAACTTACTGCTCTGAGGACCAGGTTCTATATCTACAAATAAGAAAATAAAGTATACTGATGGTTTTTAAACTTTTTTTTTCTTTTTTTTTTACCAAGAAATGCACTGTACAAAGGAATCTTACCTGAGAGTTCAGATGAAAGTGAAGCTACTACGTATAGGTGATGAGGACGAGAATAAGGGCCTACAGCCCTCCCTGCTCAGACCTTCATTTCCATCCCCCAGAACAGTATGAAACTAATAAACTATAATTTCCATCATCCTTGTAATCCTAATTAATTCTATGCTTTAAACATGGCTCGCTGCCTATGTAACAAAAAACTTTTGTCTGAGCATATTTAAAAGCTGTTAGACACTGAAATGGATGAATAATTGTTAGATGGGATTTTATCCCTTTGGAACTTTTTCAGAATAAGTATGTCAGTCTTGCATGTGAGGGTTTTTAAAAAATATAAGCCAAAAATCTATTTGACCTGTTAAGTGTGCATTGACACCATCCAAACATATCTAGTCCATCCCTGCCACCATGAATCACCCCCACCTTCTGTCAAAGCTCCTAAATCACTAGGACAAGAGACCACAATCTTACAATAACAGCAAATTCAGAATTGCCTCCGAAGTAGATTCCCACAAAAGCCAAACCATTAGGTTCCTAGACATGAAAGAAAGCTCATTAAATGTCTTTTAGGATTGCTGCCTAAATGTGATCAAGACCATCTTGTGCAGAATGAGTGTGCCTTGGGACCATTTACAGGGAATGCCCCAAGCCAGGATACTGAGGTGACCAGATGGCTGGGAACTGGTTCAGGGAAACAACGCTCAGAGGAAAAGGAATGGCTTATACCAACTAAGGTCAGCTCCATGGGGGTTGAATTCATGCTCACAAATGTTCTTAGTCAGAGCTCTATGTGTGTCACCCACAGTCATTCCTCCTGAGTTTTTGGAGGGGATTCTACCAGTGTATGCTGCTTCTTTTTACAGGTGTTGCTTTTTACAGAAATGTAGAACTAATAGTCCTCCGGAAATTCAGGTAAGAGCCATTCCTTATTTCATGTTTATCTATAAATGCTCAATAGTAGAATGTATGAATCCTCTGTCCCCTGCACAGGAAATCCCTTGGTTTTCTTACTGCCCTGTGATAGATGTTTGACAGTCAAAAAATCCCAAAATGTATACAATACCATGATTTAAAGAGTTTACTAAGGACAGTACATCATTAGGGCTCAATTCCAACAAAGGAGACTCTGCACGATGACTTACCAGAATGACGAGTCCCTCTGACCTCTCTGAATGCAACAACCTGTGTGTAACGCTAGGAGCATACTGGGGCCATCCCCACACCTCTTCTCAACTATGAGTACCCTGGGCCAGGGTAGCAAGGAGAAACAAGAGTTCATGCGGATGCTCATCCAAACCTGCCCTTCTCTGGTGTCTATACAACTGATGTGTGCACAGAAAGCCAGATTTGCTTGTTCTCTAATGGTCTGACCACTTATCATGGTCCCAGCTCACAAAGCTCCACACTCATCACCATTGGGACTTGCCTTTTGTCTCCATGGCAATGTAGCCCTCTGACATCAGCAGAGGCACCCTGTGTCCTTTTGCTGATACCAGGTACCTGCCTCCATGTCCAAGTCGGAATATAATGAGAGGCAAATGTGAGCTTTTCATTTTAAGCCTGTGTTAGTCTGGGCTTTCCAGAGAAACCGAAGCAATAGGATGTGTGTGTGCATGTGTGTGTATGTAATTTATTATAAGGAATTGGCTTGAGTGATTATGGAGGCTGAGAGGTTCCATGATCTGCAGTTTGAAAGCTGAAGACCCAAGAAATCCAGTGGAGTAGTTCCGAGAACCAGAGGTGGATCATGTAAGTCCCAGTCAAGGGCAAGGGAGACCAATGTTCAAGCTCAACCAGTCAGGCAGAGAAAGTTTGCCCTTTTCCACTTTTTAATTATTTTCAGGCCCTCAACAGATTGATGCCCACCCACATTGGTAAGGTAATCTGTTTTACCCAACCCACTGATTCAAATGCCAATCTCATCTAGAAACATTCTCACAGACACATCCAGAAATAATGTTTAATCTGAGCACCCTGTGTCCCAGTCAAGATGACACATAAAATCAATCCTCACAAAGCCCCATACCAGAAGCTTAGTTTCCTACCTAATCAACCTCCATACTAATGCTAATAAGGTCTCCTGATAGGGCCAGTGACCTAAGAGACTGGCTCCTTGGAACTGCACATGGGGCCACACAAAGAAGCTGCTGTTAAGTATCACCTTCTGTCCAGATCAACTGTTTACTCTCAACCACTCCTTAAAGGATTCCCACAACCCTGAAATTTTTTAGAGTACCCACACTACACTCCTCCTCAGAGTTTGGCCACCAGCTTTGCCTACAGATCCCATAGGTCCCACACTCCACCCATCCTTCCCTATCTCAAAATCCCAAGCAAGTAATTCTCCCACAGGAGCAGCATTCAGACCTGAAGTTCTAACACTGAAACTGCTCCCCAAATTGAAGAGGTTCCAGGCCTACAAGAAAAGGGAACCCAAGTAAGGCAACATGGGTAACTGCCTTATTGCTGACCTCGTGAACACAGCCAGCACCATGACCCAGAAAATATCGAAAAGGCAGCCTCCAACATCAGCCTCAGCCTCTGGCACAGTCTCACAGCAGCTCATTTGCTTACAAACCCAACCCATTACTCTGTGTTAGGCCTCTGAATCTCCATGCATCTTGCTTGGTAATCCAGCTCATATATTTATACACCTTTCATTTTGTAACACATCATACTCTCCTCTCTTGATTGCCTTTCTCCTCACCCCCACAATACACCCCTAACTTCAATTTTTACCTTGAATACATTGCCTCTTTATTTTCTAACTTGATTACATTTCTGACTATTGCTCCACGATTAGACATTCCCTTAGCCTGCCTGGACTCTGCAGCATGCAACCTGACTGTTCCTTCAAGATGGATCAAGTTGTCCATTGGCAATTCATGGAAGTGAAACTCCATTGTCCACGAAGTCTGTTCACCCTTGCAGCCCCTCATTTCCAATCTTGCGAGAAGAGATAAGAACAAGTCCCTGCTCAAGCTTCAACTCTATTTTTGTGAGTAATTGGCTTTTCTTTGGGAAATAGTTCTAAAATATAAAATTAATGCTGAGAAAACTTCTCAATACTATTTCTATAATTGGCTCATGAAAAACTTCCTCTAACAACCCTAAAAATAAGAGTGGGATTGCCCCATCCTCTCTTACATACTCATTCAAAGTCAGCATATCCAAAATTGAACTCAACTCTCTACCCCCAAACACACCACTCCTTTCCTGTTCTCTCTCATTAAACAGCAGATTTTTTTTCAAATTGCCTAGAACAGACTCGAGTCCTTCAGTTCTCTTTCTTCTCACTCATTTCCAATATCCAATCACCATATTCTATCGATTCTATCTCCTACGTCTCCCTCAAATCTATCCACATCCTCATTTCAGGCACCATAAGCTCTTCCTAAATGACTGTAAAGCCTCCCGACCAGATCCTGCTTTCCATTTCTATCCCTGCTCCCACTTCACCTGCCTATCATGATGTAACTAAAGTAATCTTCTAAAACACAAATATGTCTATGCCACTCTTCTGTTCAAAATACTTCCATACCTCCCTATTATGCTTAGAATAAATACCATACTCCTTAGCAAGACATACAAGCTGGTCATGATTCGAGCTTTACTTTTCTCTCCATCTTTATTTCCCCCCACTCCTCTCCTCTCACTGTACAACACTCCCTGAGTGAGTCACACTTTTTCACCTTTGGGACTTTGCACATGCTGTTTCTGCTTCCTGAAATATTCTCCCTACCCTGCCAAATCTTCACCTGTCCAACACTGTTCATTATTCAAATATCGGCTTGACCCCTACTTCTTCCAGGACATCTCCCCTAAACCATCCCAATGCACCTCCAGACCTGGCTGAATGACCTTCCCGTGTGTTCCTGTTATACCACTGGATTAAAACTATTGTAGTACTTATCCTACTATATTATAATTATCCATAAAACCAGGAATTACTTGTAATTTTAATCACCTCTCTCCCTTAATGAGTTAAGAACAATTTCTTACTCCCTGCTTAATCCTCAGCACCTAAGAGTATCTGCATCAAATAAGCACTCAATTAAAAACAAGTTGATGAATAAATGGATGTTGACATTTACCTCCTAGAGACTGCCCATAATGATCACTGAAACCTGACTTCACCACTGTAAGAGAAGTTGGACAGGGTCACATTGGGTGGTTTGCTCTAAGCACAGGATTTCACTGTAGGCATACTAACTAGAATGTTTACTCCTAGGAAATATCATTAGTATTTCCTCTTCAGGTCTATGGAAGACACACTTCTTTGGGATGAGTCCAAATTCAAGGCAGAGACAGTGCCTAGCCTTGATGTTATCAGTTGCATAATCCTGGTGGAATGTTGAATAGATCACAATTCTGAATTTTTCCATTATTCATAAATCAGAAAAAAAGATTGTACATTATTTTTTCCCTACTTTAAAATCTATCCAGCCTGGAGAAATTAAGGAGAGCACCAATTCAGAAAACAATCTGGTTCTGCTATGAAATACTTTCTCTAAACTGACCTATTTCATATGATGAGCTACTTAACGATACAACTCCGGAATATGCCTCCTAAAATACCACAGAATACAGCATTGCTCTGAATTTTTGACAGTACCTGGGTGTGGTACATCAGCAATTCATTCCCTAGCACTGAAAGACTGAAGATCAGTAACTAAATCATATAAGTGCTTATCAAGTAATTAAGTTATTAAAATGACATAAATCAGTCAGTGCATATCTTGCTTTTGTCTTTGGTTCTTTGTCTTCTCCATTTTACTAGTCAAAACACTATTTTCAGCACCATTCTCAGGAATTAAGAAAGCTATATTTAAACAATGTTAATAGGAGTGACATAAACCTGCCCGAAGGAATCACAGAAGTCTAAGGCTACACCCCCTTGCACTTAGCAAAGAAAAATAGACAGTAGCAGCCTGAACTTGGAATTCTAAAGCTTTTGTTACAGAGCAACAATCTATATACTTTCTAAATCATTTTTTCCCTTATCACTGGAGCTTTTTACTCTTGTTGTTCATATGAAGGTTAAAATTTATCAAGCGCAAAAATAGTCACCACAGTAAAAAACACATTTATGGAGCCAAATAAAGGCTAATGTAGTTTTCATCATTAATTAGAATTGTGGAAGGGTGTTTTTATTCTTTCAAGTTTAATTCAGAAATATTTAAAGTTCTTATTTTCAACTGAATTTGAGTCTGGGGAGGTTTGAAGGGAATGACCTTCAAAATGAGCAAAGAAATTATTTCCCAAAGTCATTTATTTAGATTTCCTGACTGTGGTGATAACCTGCAAATTAGATTTGGGGAAATTCAGTGTGTTTGTTGTGGTAGGGGGTGAATAACACTGACTTAGAAGTCTGTCCTTCAGGGAAGAGAACCCTACCCAAATTCAGAAAACCATTTACTGACCATTTAAAACCAATTGAAAAATGTCAAGACCCTTTTAAAGACGGTTATTAGAAATGCAAACAGAAAGTTATCTCTGACTTTCATAAGCAAAATAAACAAAATGATGCACACTCTGGAAGATACTTTGTTAGTTCCAAAAAAAAAAAAAAAAAAAAAGAAGCCCAACTTGCTTCAAAAGTAAAGATGATCTACTAGCCTATGGATAGAGTCATTGCCAGTAAAGATGAGGATCACAGATGAAAGAACATTCAATTTGTCCAGGAGGAAGTCATTAGAACTTCTTTGGTAAGTACAATTTCAGTGCAGAGGATAGTGATAAAGTAGCTGAGAGAAGGTCAAGAAGAAAGTCAGAGGTGAGGAAGTGATTCAAACATCTGATGGGTCTGGAATAGACTGAAGGAGAGGTTTTTAGTTGAAGAATGAAGAAAAGTTAATGGATTTTGGGGGGCTGGGTTTAATAAGAGTAAAAGGGAATTAAAGTTAAAAGATAAAGGAGAGTTTCAGAGAAAAGTTATGGGAAAAGAATACCATAGGGAGAAGTTTATTCAGCCCAAAGTTCTAGAAAAAAGAAAAGCAGGAATATGAAGGCACAAGAGAGGAAATATAGAAAGAAGTAAGACAGAAAATGAAGGCAGCATAAAGGAATAAAGAAAAACAGAGAAGGGTAGGATGAAGAGAGACTATTCTGGAGAAGTTAGACATAATGTCTTAAATGAGCACCTCAAAAAAAAGTAAGAATAAAAACTATAAAATTTTGAGAGACAGTTGGAGGAAACTGTAAAAGGTCTTGGGCTAAAGTTAAAGGAAACAAATGGAATAGGGATGTGCTGTAGTACAAGATTAAAACAAAAGTTACAAGAGCAAAGAACAAACTTTTACTGAAGGTTTTTGTCCAGAAAATATACCACTACCACCACCCCTGCCCCAAAGGGCAAAACAAAATGAAAACAGGAGGATGAAATGATGACAATCCAAAGCCAGGAGTGGGTAAAGCAAACATAAAGACAAAAAAACAAGAAAGTTCGGGTAAGAAAAGTAGAACTCTTTATGTGGTGAGCAGAGACGTAAGGGATCAAGGGAACGGGAGAGCACATTCTGGGCAGAGAGAAACAAGTATTAAATTTCCCTGAAACATACAGTTATTGAGTTCAACTTACCCTGGGTAAAATCATTCCCAAAAGAGGGAATTTAGTCATGACCTGTAAGACTCTTCTTTCCTGTAAGTTAAAATAGCTTGAAACATAGGGCACAATGTTCATGTACACTACTTCCCATGATGGTGTGTAATTTCATCTGGTGTTTATAACAAATTCACCATATATCTCCAGGATGAACAAAGTTGACAGGAAATTTCCTTTCCACTGCCATTAGCATCTACTCGCCTTTCTGGTTTATACCTGTTAAATTTTAATACTACCTCCAAGGATTTAAAAATGTTCCATAATTCAAGACCTGAGAGTTAAGTGATGAAGGAATGTCTTGGAGCACTTCCCTAATACCTAGACAGCCCGATCTACTTTTATGAAAAGCTTCTGACAGTCTACCATTTCCTTTTGTCATTTTGTGAAGATGCTGACACCAACTTAAAAGACATTTCATCACAGTACTAGGACTTCACAGGTGGAGAGGTGGAAAGAATACGGATTTTGCACAGACGGAATTCAAATCCCAGCTTTACGATGCTGGGCAAGTTTCCTGTCCTCTCTGAGCCTCAGTTTCATCATCTATAAATGTGGGATAATAATATTTACCTCCTTGGTTGCTGTAATATTTACCTCCCAATTATTGTAAAAGAAACAGTGTACAAAGAATAATTTACAAATTGCTTGGCACAGAGTAGGTACTCCTAAATTACAATTATTACTGTTATTTACATGTCTGAGGCATGAGAACCATACCTAGCTGTAAGTTGTCTTGCTCTGGGTCACTCCACAAAATTGTTAACCTTTCCTGAAGCCAACATAATATTAGTCATTTTGTAGAAACAGATATGGCTTATTTTTTGGAACACTCTTCTTTCCAAAGTTTAATATTAATGTTATTGATAGTGTAAAATCAGGTCTCCTTTATATTAAAGTTAGGCTATTCATTTCATTTCTTTCTTTGTTCTCACCACAGTTTTCTAATAAACTATAAAAAATGTTATTAATTATTTTATTTTCATATAAATAAAAAAATTTCATATATTATGCCTTGAAAGTATTAAAACTGATTAAATATTGAACATGTTGCACCACCTATTTTGATGACAGGCTTCTAACGTCAGGTGAGTATAAGTCAAAGCTTGTTTTCAAAAAACATTAAATATATAAATATACATTTAAGATATATATTAGCATACATATATGATATGTGCTATATACACTATGTATATGTTTATTATTATATATAAAATATATAATATTTTAAGCACTTTCTTACATGCTATCAGTATGCTAAAATGTCATTTAAACATTTGTGTTTAGGAAAAAAAACCCACCTTTTCAGAAGTTCAGACATTCTCTTTCTGGCTTTGTTCACTTTTTATAATGTAATAGCACCTAAAGAGAAGCACATCAAACTTCCCATCACTGATAGCTTCAAGGGTTTAGATTCTTGCCTAAGAGCAAGAGGACCCTGGGGAAGCACAAGCAAATGGAGAAGAGGCACCAACAAAGAGGTCAGAGACTTTGGACTCAGGAACCAACACAGACACACACGTCCCCAACTTCACAATGTCACCAAGAACCACCTCTGTTAACAAGGTATTTAAAGCTTTTGAGACAGGACTAGTCTTTCCCTCCCCCATGCCTCAGTAACAGTTGACGTCTCTGTTGTTAGCACATTTGTCACTTATATGTGACAAATGTCTCCTCAGGAGACCGAATTGAGCTGTGGAACAGCAGGAGCCACATTGTGGGTTTTGGGGTTTTTTTTTTGAGAAGATGTTCAATACCCTTTTGTGGAATGAATGCTTAGCACCAACATGAAATGACTGCTGGGTAACCAGTAACCTCCTTCTTGCCAAACACAGTGGCTTTGCCTCACACTCTACAGTATCTGACACAGAGACCCCTTCTGAAATCATTTCTTCCCTTACTGTTTGTGGCACTACCCTATCCTTCATACTTGTCTGTCCATTGGTCCCTCGTGTCCTTTAGCTGCCTCATCTGCCATCTCCCATTCCCTAACTTAGAGAACTGACAAGCATTTACCCCTCTGCCCCAGCAAACAGCTTCTGTTAGACAATCTTAACTTCAACAATCCCCTCTATGCTTATTACTCTGCAATCTACACCTTTAGCCCTAATCTCTCCAAGCTCTAGAATGTCTCCCCTCCAAGATACCTGCTTTCAAATTCAGCATAGCCCCAAAGAAAATTCATTCTGTTCACTTCAAAAGAGCTTCCTTATTTTTTGATCATGGCATCACAATTTTTTCCAGCATTTTCCAGAGTATGTGTTGTATAGCCACACTTTCATGTAAGAAAGAGATATTTTGTTCAGTTAATTTGAAAGAAAGATGAGTTAAATACAGTTTAAAAGGTTTCTTTTCGGCAGGACTTCTCAGAGCCTTATATATGCTAATGTGTTTTGTGAGTCTCGAAAATGAGTATTGAGCAAATACTGTTTGCAAATATATTTGATTATGGGAGTCTTTCTAGAAGGTTCTCTCAGAATGGACCAGCTTCACTGAAATACACATAACAAAATCTTATCTTAGTCATCCATGACTCTACCTTCTTTTATGTTATTTCCTATATCTAAGTAGTTATCAAATACTAATAATTCTTCTGAAATATCTCTTTGCTTTCCATTCCTGCTATTCATACACTAATAACTCCCCTGATCTAAGCTTCTAACATTTCACACCTTGATAATAGCCTTTCTGTTGAATCCCTTTCTTAACCACCAGACTAAACTTCCTACACCATCATTTTTATGTCTTTTTCCTGCTTTAAACAAACAAACAAGACCCTTCTGTTGTTCCCAGGATCAAGTCAAACTCAAAACCTGGAACGTGTCATCCTATTCACAGGCTTAGTCCCTCCGTGCCTCTATCTGAGTCCTCCAACCAACCAAGTTGGTCCTGCCATAGTCTATTAAAGATAGTATGCTCCTTCTCAACTCATTCTTTGCTCACTAAACCTCAGCCCACCTAAATTGGAATATCTTTCCCCTTGGTTAGGCAGTTTACATGCATAGGGAATGGCAAATACGAGGAATGGAAGCTACAGCTCTCCCCTCCTGTGCCCATGGAAAATTTACTCATTAATCACAACTCTTTCTGACCTTAGTTTCTACCTCAGAATCCTTCTGAACACAGTGCTTTAGGAAGATACTACTGACAAGCCTATTGAAGTTGATACACAAAATAAAACAGAAAAAGAAAAAGATAATGGGCTTCCCAGCCATAAAGACCAATTTCTCATTTTATTCTATTTTATTTTATTTTATTTATTTATTTTATTTTTTCTTTTTGGCTACACCGCACCGCATGCAGGATCCCAGTTCCCCAACCAGGGATCGAACCTGTGCCCCCTGCAGTGGAAGCATAGAGTCCCAACCACTGGACCACCAGGGAAGTCCCAACTTTGGACTCTGACCTCTATGAACTTTAGATTCTTCACCTCTGAAATGAGAATAATGCTCCCTTCAGCAGTTTGTTGCAAAGGTCAAATGAGTTGATATGCATAAGGGCCCACTAAAGAGGCACAGAGTAGATGATCAGTGAACATCTCTTCTCTCCTCCTCCCCTTGCTCTCTACCTGTCTAAATATAATACACCCTTCGCCAGGCCTCCTTGGCCAGGCTAGCCCATGCTGACAAAGCTCTTCTCTCACTCCTCTGGTCATCTGCATTTTCATCCTGGACACTCAATCTAGTTGTGTTGTCCAACTGTGTTGAATTAACTTTCCTTAGGCCCCTGACCTCACAAGTCCTTGACCTCTCACCTCCAGTGACACCCACCTCTACAACACTGGTCAGTTTCTGATACAGCCCTACCTCATACTTCAACATGGTTCACAGCTCTTCTGAAAGTCCTCTCTAACCACAGACATCTGTTCATCCCCCTTTAACCCTTGACTTCCAAGTCTGTGCCCTACTCTCATGAGCCTAATCCCTCCAATCCTCCTGATTTTTTGAGTTCATCAGCTTCCTTCTGTCTTTCTTTGCCTTCCTGCCAAGTCTGGGTCCCCTGGATGGTCATTCAGTGAAGCATTAACCACAAGCCTAGAATTCCCTGCCCCTGTATTTTCCGCCATTGCTTCCATGCCAAGCATAAACCACTATGGACCTTCTTTGGCTCCCAGTCCTGTGCTGCTGAGCGTTGTTTTGTGATTTGAGACCTGGAGACTCTGTATTTTTCAGGGAACCATGCCCAGCCATTCTCTATTTACTAGTTCTGTCCTTAAGCAGTAGTCTCAGAATGGTATATATATACACACACACACACACACACACACACACACACACACACACACACACACTCTTTTAAAATGCAGATTCCTGGACCCCAGCCCCCAATTATTCTGATTGAGTTGGCCTAGTGTAAAACCCAGGAATCTATATTCTAAGAAGTACCCAAAACAGGAGTGGGCGAACTACTGCCTATAGGCCAAATGTGGTTCACTGTTTATTTTTGTACTACCCTCAAGCTAAGAATGGTTTTACATTTTTAAGTGATTTAAAAAACATCAAAAGAAGAATATTTCACGACATGTAAATATTAACATTTCAGGGTCCATTATTTTTTCTTTTTTTAAGGACTTTATTCTCCTAGTACAATTTTAGGTTCATAACAAAATTGAGAGGGAGATGCAGAGATTTCCCATATAGCCTCTGACCCTACGCATGCACACCCTCCCCATTATCAACATCCCTCATCAGAGTGGGACATTTGTTACAGTTTATAAACTTACACTGACACATCATTATCACCCAAAGTCCACAGTTTACATTAGGGTTCATTCTTGGTGTTGTTCATTCTATGTGTTTGGACAAATGTATTATATACAATGACATTATCCACTATGATATCATATGAAATATTTTCACTGCCCAACATTAATAAAGTTCTATTAGAACACAGCTACACTCATTTGTTTATGCATTACCTATGGCTGCTTTCATGATACAACAACTAAGTTGAGTAGCTACAACGGAGACCACATGACCCACAAAGTCTAAAATATTTACAATCGGTCACTTTACAGAAAAAAATTGCTTATTCCTGACTTAGAAGATACTGCTGCAGTATCAGAGACCTCACCTTAAGATATCCTTATGTAACGAGGTTACATGCTACCTAAACTTCACCTCTTTTCTTCATCTCTTAATGATGCACTAACACCCTGGAGTTGCTGTTTCAAGTCTTTCACTTATCTCATCCCCTTCTCTCTATATGGACCTCCTCATTCTCAGCAGATACCTAACCTCTCTTTTTACAAAGAACATCAATAAGGATTCCTCAAGTTACTTCTCTTACTTCCTTTACCCCATGTGAGACTGAAACTATTCAAAAAAATCACAAGGCCTAATGGTATCTTTAGTATGGGCTTGTGTTCACATCCTAGCTCTGTATTTACCTTGTTGTGACTCTAGGCAAGGCCTCAACCTCTAGGTTTTATTGTGTATAAAACTGACTGACAATGCCTAGCTCAGAGGGCTGTTGTGAAAGTGAAGTAAAATAACACGGGCTTGGCATAGAGCAGGTAATCAATAATGCTTTTATTCCACCTGACTCCAAATTACTAATAGGTCACATTTATTAAAAACCAACTAATGTGTCAGATACTTCATATTCATTATCTCATTGAGTTCTGACAGAAACACCAAGATAGAAGCTAAATCATACTGTCTACCCAAATTTTCTTCATCAATTATCCACTTTTTCTTTCAGTTCTCACCCCTGATGACTCTGTTTCTCATATAGTTATACATATAAATGTGCTCAGTCTTCCTCTCAGCCTTGCCACAATCTCATCTTCTCTCATCTTCCCTGCAACAATAAAAAAGAAATCCTACTCACACCTTAACCCCTTGCAACTCAGTTTCTATTTTTTTGATCAATCCACTGAAATGGCTGTTCCCAATTGGGAACAAATGGTTCCTAAGAACACCAAAAATTCTTAGCTCTCAAAAATCACTGGCATTTTCTTGGTACTTATTCTGCTTTAAAGTAAATAACATTCTAACCACCAAAGAGTAAACAACCATGAAAACAAAATTCTCCTTGGCTGCCATAACTCACCCTGGTGGTTTCTTTTGCTTTTCTGACCACTTCTTTTTAGTTAGCTTCACTGGCTTCTAATCTTCTTTCTCATTCTTTTCTCCTGTCCTCTGTACTCTTCTCCTCCCTCTACAGTTTTACAGTTGACCCTTGAACAACTGGTGGTGGCGTGGTGGTTAATTCATGTATAATTTATAGTTGGCCCTCCGTATCCATGGTTCTCCACATCTGCAGATTCAACAAACGACCATGCAGTCTGTAATATTTACTATTGAAATATAACTGCATGTAAGTGGACTTGTGTAGTTCAAACCCACAGTGTTCAAGGGTCAACTGTACTTTCTATAACTTTGGCTTCAGCTACCTTATTATACAAATCAAAACTAGCTGTGTATAGCCCTAACAGTATTTTAAATTTTTTTTATCCTTTTTTCAAACCGTGGACTAAATGTCTATTCATATTCAAACTCAATCAAGGGCAAAACCAAAGCTCCCTTAAAATTAAGTCTTTCTCCTGACTTCTCTATTTTGCCAAGGGATGCCATCATTCCCTGAGACTTAAAATCATAGAATCATCTTTTATCTCTTACTCTCTACTACCTTGACCTCAGCAGCTACCATATGCTTAAAATATGTCTAAAATATTTCTCCGGTCTCCCTGTCCTCAATTCCTTACCTCCCAATCAACCGTCAATCCATAACAGTTCTGCTTCAGTGAAACTGCTGCTGTTAACATCATTAACATCCTCCATGTTGAAAAACCCAACAGAATTATTTCAGGACTCCTTTTACTCTATCCCTTTGGTAATAGCACTCTCTCTTTCCTTCTTGAAAGCCTACTCCCTTGGTTTCTGGTTTCTTCCACACACACACCCCTCCCTCCTGTGTGATCTCTTTCCATTGAGTTCATCCTTCTATTATGGAACTTATTCACATCACACATTTGGCTGGGAGCTCCTTGAGATTAGAGATGCTATGTCAGCCTAACACATAGTAAGCACTAAGTAAATTTCTGTTGAATTAATGAGTGAATTAATTCTCTTTCATTCCATTCCTACTGTCACTACTCTGATTGAGCCTCTGGTTCCCTCTCACCTGGTCTATTTCACAAGTTTCTTAACCAGCTTCCTTACTTTCAACCTACTCCAAACATTTCCAGGTGTGGTAACCAAGTTCATTTTCCTAACGTAGATCTGTGGACCACGTCCTTATCTTATACAAAAACCTTCCACTTGCTCACAGAATTGAACCAAACCTATGAATTCGGAATTCAAAGCCCCCACAGTAAAAGTCCAATGTGCCCTCCATGATCTTTTAAGACTGTTGTATGATAACCCCAAACCCCACATTCTTTGTGCTTTTGTTCCCAAGCTCCTTCTGTTGTAATTTTTCATCCTTTCAAGGTCTGCTTTCTCCATAATACCTTTTTTTTTTTTTTTTTTTTTTTTTTTTGCGGTACGCGGGCCTCTCCCTGTTGGGGC
>NC_041214.2:74153697-74171095 GCF_002837175.3 Physeter macrocephalus | reverse complement strand
TCCTGGACCGGGGCACGAACCCGTGTCCCCTGCATCGGCAGGCGGGCTCTCAACCACTGCGCCACCAGGGAAGCCCCATAATACCTTTCTTGATCCCACATGGGTAAATAACTTTTTTTTTTTAAATAAGTTTATTTATTTATTTGGTTGTGTTGGGTCTTCGTTTCTCCGTGCGGGCTTTCTCTAGCTGCAGCGAGCGGGGGCTACTCTTCGTTGCGGTGTGCGGGCTTCTCGTTGCAGTGGCTTCTCTTGTTGCAGAGCACGGGCTCTAGGCAAGCGGGTTTCAGTAGTTGTGGCTCATGGGCTCAGTAGCTGTGGCTCACGGGCTCTAGAGCACAGGCTCAGTAGTTGTGGTGCTTGGGCTTAGTTGCTCCATGGCATGTGGGATCTTCCTGGACCAGGGCTCGAACCCATGTCCCCTGCATTGGCAGGCGGATTCGTAACCACTGCACCACCAAGGTAGTCCCTCGGTGAATAACTTTTGATCTTTGATATTTTAATCCATGTAACATTGTTTATACTACTTTGATGAACCATAATATTTCCAGGCTATTATTGTGATTAGTGATTGGCCTTATTGAGTAACCTAGCTTGCAAACTTTCTGAGAGCAAGAACTATGCATTCTTCATCTGACATTCCACCTCAAAATGCATTTTCGATGAAAATTCAGTGAATTAATAGTTGTTTAACTATCTTATATGTATTAAAAATACTTTGCATTTAATTATCTCCCATCTTAAAAAACTCTCCCTTAATGCCCAAGTTCTGCTCTAGCTTTGACCAAATCCTTCCCCAGTGAGGCTGACTGAAATAATTGTCCATAGATGCAATCTCCTCTCTCATTCCTCCCACTCACTTCTTAGCCCACCACAATCTGGTTTCCACATCAGCCCTCTACCCAAAATGCCCTTGCAAAATCAATCACAATCTCTTTGTTGCTAAATACAGTGTGCCCTTCTTGGTCCTTAACTTACTTGATATTTCTGTTCCAAGATGGTCCCAGGTTTCTATCTTGAGCCCAGAACTCACCTGAGCTCCATATTTATATATCCAGTTCTCTGCAAAGATATCCTCAACTGAGTGTCAAACCCAGTAGGGTGCTCAATAATATTTGTTGAATGATGAATACCTCCCAAGCCTGCTCTTCTTGGTCTGGATAAGTGCTTCGTAACCTGTTTTATCCTATACCCTCTTTTTTATTAAAATGTAAAATCTAATGCCCCTTCAGTACCAAACACATTCTGATACAGCTACCCACCTTTCACCCAGAGGGTTTTGCAGGCTGAGAATGACTGACCCTCTGTACATTTCCATCAGACATCAGACCAAGATGATCCTGTGGAGCATTAGTTTCTGATGTTTAAATATGAGGACATGGGGAGGGGGAAGGGTAAGCTGTGACGAAGTGAGAGAGTGGCAGGGACATATATACACTACCAAATGTAAATTAGATAGCTAGTGGGAAGCTGCCGCATAGCACAGGGAGATCACCTCTGTGCTTTGTGACCATGAGAGGGGTGGGATAGGGAGGGTGGGAGGGAGGGAGACGCAAGAGGGAAGAGATATGGGAACATATGTATATGTATAACTGATTCACTTTGTTGTAAAGGAGAAACTAACACACTATTGTAAAACAGTTATACTCCAATAAAGATGTTTAAAAAAAATTATTAACATAACAATATTTGTTGAATTTTCCAAATATAAAATTATACTATAATATTAAATGTGTTCATATGCTTTTTGAAACATTATACAGCAACCTGAAGGCCCTGCTGCCCATAGCAGGTTGGGGGGTCACCCTTCCCCGCCTACTGCCCGTCCTCCCAGTTGATAATCCCAGTGTTAGAAACTCTTTAAGGCAGAGTGCAGCTCTAAAATTGTGTGACTTTAGGATATAAAGTCTTTAAACGTTTTTGATCCCCTGGAATTTTCCCTTTCTCTCCCTCATCCTCTGTCCTCTACCTCCCTTCATCCTTCTAGCCCCTCCCCCTTTTTTTCTTATTTTCACACTGTATTGATCATGGATTGTGCTATCCCTGTGGGCATCTGGACTTTTATTTTTTATTTTTTTGAAGGACAGAAAAGTAACTTGTCCATTCTGGAATTCTCTATGAAGAAATACAAGTGACCATTTCCTGGGTCATACCTAGAAGTCCACAAAAGAAAAATTTTCCAAGTTGCTTTGGGTAAGTCATCCAAGCAAGGTTGAGAAGAGAGGTCTGTTCTGTGCTTAAAGGGCATTATTTCCAGATCTGGCTTCCCCAACAAACAAGAGAAAACCTGAATTCATGCATAAGCCATAGCTGAATTCAAATTTTCTGCATAGCAGAAGCTGGAGGGGAAGCCTTAACATTCCTTCTGCACACATCTTCATTTCACTGTGTCCTGCTTGCCCCTAACTTTGAACTGTTAGAATGCTAAACTATAGGATAAAGTACTTTGCTCTTCCTTCAGTTTATGAAAGAAATTGAAAATAACTTTGGGGTATTTTTTTCACAGCACATTTTTACCCACTTATTTTACTCACTTTACCCATGTCTTTTTACCCCCACTGAGCTAGCTTTTATATGTTAAGAGAGCTTGCCCTTCCGAGGAAGGGTATTATACGTTATTAAATCTGTTCTTGTAACTCTCTTAGTGGGAGAAAAAAACTACAATCTTTCTTGGTTTTAGAGCACTTTATAAGGAGTCTATGAACATCAAAAGGCATTTTTTTTTTAGCCTCCAATTCACTCTTTGAAGAACATACTCATTAGACTACAATAACATAGTCAATTTTGAATGGCTGACAGATTGGACATCCTCTCCTAAAAGAGATACACTGCTGACAATCAAGTTCAAGGCTCCAAAAACCGTGTAACATCAACTGCTTAAGCCAAAAAGAAGAAGCAAAGACCTGAGCAACTTAAAAGAAAACCTATGCAGAAAATATACCGGCGTGCAAGCAAAAGACTCACTGAAAGCTTTCTTGGACAAAAACAGAAGGAGGTTATGCATGTGTCAGAGACTGCAGGGACAGCTGACATCTGTGTTACCCCAGGAAGGCCCAGGCTATAAGAATCAGAGAGCCCAGGATTTAATCCACATAGTCACATGCTGCCTGTGTAACCAGAGGCCAGTCACTGAATCTTTCTGATGCTGCATTATCTCCACTATAAAATGAGGGTAATGATAGCAAGCTTTGGGGTTCTCATGAGGATTCGGGCTAAAATGTACAAAATGCTCACTATATGGAAGTTACCCTTTTAATGATTATTTTTTTCATTTTTGCTATAGCTGCTAAAAACCCTCAGCCAATTCTGTGACTCAAAAAAAAAAAATTGAAATATATAGCCTTCAGATGTGTTGCACTTTTTTTCCTGTCTTAAATTAAATTTTATTTTCCCTACGCATAATTATTTAGTCATTATTTATATCTATTTTGTCATCTTACAATCTGCATCAAAGCCCTTGTAAAAAGTGGTGTTACATAAATAGAGATTTTCTGTCTATTATGCTCCCAGTTTCTCCACAGGGAATTTTAAGACACAATGGAAATTGGTGCATTCTCTTCCACTTTAAATGCTGCTGTCATGCTTATAGTTTCATAGAGTTGTTTGACCAATAATTGGAATGACCTTGACATTGATTAAAACCTGCTCCAAACTCTCTTGTCTTGTCCCCTTTGTCATCTAATGTTGCCTCCCATGTGGGATTAGCAATGAGGCATCATTTGTAGAAACTTGGTCTTTTCTTTGTCATCACGTTATTACCAAATAAGTTGACCAGACCCAACCATCATATTCACGCCAAAATGTCTGCTCCATCCATAGGAGGCAAGAAAGGAAACAAACAACAGATAACATTCCATTGGACACCTGAGGGAAGTAAGACCCAAAGATACCAGTGATCAGCCCATCATCAATACAAAACTGGAATTAAAACCAGGCCAATCAATTTCCTGCATTCTGAACACTAGAGAATGCGACTACTTAACACACCCTGTTTAGTCAGGCAATCCATAGCTTGTCAGTACATCAGATCATGGACACATTTATCTCATCCTGCTGAAGATAATAGCTTCTACTGACATAGCTTACGCAGGCCCCTACCCTGGAAGGATTAGGGCTGTACAAGCCTCATCTCTACCTTTGGATTTTATTGCTAGTCCATAAGTGCACTGAAACCTCAATACCATCATTGTAATGGAAAGGTAGCACCCAGTTCCTGATGCAAAACCCAAGGAAATTTTATTTTTACACAAAGGAAAACAAATCTAAAATAAATCTTTAAACAAATTTAAAATAAATCTCAGATGCTTCAGAGTTTTGACAAACGTGTGACCTTTTCCTTTCCTCTGATAACTTCTGAAGATACCACAAAGATCCAGATTTCTAAACTTTCCAGAAGTGGGTTTTTGTTTGTTTGTTTGTCTTTGTTTTTGTTTTAGCTTAGCAAATAGTACAGTGTATGGCATATGAGTTGTTATATCCAGGAATAGAAGGCCTGTAAGCAAAAGATTTGAGAAGCTTCCCTTGCCCCAACGGTTAGCTGGGAAATACCTAGCTCTCCAGTTCCCCCAAATGCAGGTGCTTATGGAACAATGTTCATACCTATGTTGACAGAAAGAGGAAACATTCATTTCTCCACTAACAAGAGCTCTAAAGCAGGCAGTCCTTGATAAACCAAGCAAGCAGGAACCTTAGCTGATTTTCAGGCCTGATTATCCATTCCTTAACATGTCTTGACAGTCGTTCTTTACGACTACTCCAAAACAAATTACCTCTAGCTCTTACCAAAAGTACTTAAAGATAACACAGAAGAGAAACTTTGCAAAATGCTTACAAGATTGACTAAGACATGAAATTAGTAAGTAAAAGACAAAGTATTATTGCTCAGGTACTAATTTGGCTTGGCAATAAAACAACAACGACATGCCTAAATAATAAGCTTTTTCTTTTAAGAACTAAAAAAAATAGCAACAATCTTAACCTAACAACAAGCTTAATTTTTATAAAAAGGAATGAAATCAATATTATGAGAAAAAAAATCTGTATAAATGGTATAATTAAGTACATCTTTCAAACAAAAGCTCTTTAATATTGTGCTTCTCTATCAATCTAAGACCGTAGGCAGTGATTGCAATGGCACAGTACAGACTGCTGTGTCCATGCACATAGACAACACAACAATCCAACTTATTTTCACAGGAAGAAACCACACTTGGATCCATGAAGAAGTGCACCAATTAATTTTACTCTTCTCCCTCCCTGCCACTCCCCAGGTTTTAATCATCTGTTTTGTAGCAACTGTTGTAAATTATGGGTAACAACAACCTTGGAACTTCAATACCAGCACAAACCTATACCCCACTGCCACCTTTTTGGCAGTTCGCCATGCGTGCTATTTTAAAGTTAGGCATTAGGAGGCAGCAAATGGCTCAAAACCACAGGCAAAGATAAATTTGTAGGAAGTTGGAAAAGAGACCTAAAGCAGCAAAAGCGTAGAAAACAGACTTCATCTTAAATACAAACTTCCAGGACTTTAGATTTGCTATGAGGAATAGTTAGAAGGGGAAAGGGTTTGGCCCTCATAGAGACCTCTGTGAAACCATCTGGATCCTATTTCCCATTTCAGCATCTCTAAAATCTCTGATGGTTACCTTAAGGATTAAACAACATAGGTCTTGGTTTCATTAAAACTTGTTTCCTGGCTCCAGAAAGAAAAGTCTCATGATTGCCTACGTGGAATTCTCAGGTCACACTGGATTTGGCAGTGCCCACACTAATAAAGATACTGTTCAAACCATCAAGGAGACATTAGAACTGATTCTGCCCCATATTGCTTTGTTCTGATTAAGGTATTTACATATTTAAAAGATGCACCATAGTTACTTAAAAATGCCAATACTGCACTTATGTTTAAAAAATACTAGTGACGTGTACTCTAAGTATCATGTCCAAAGTATCATGTCTTTAGATAACACAAGTCTGTCTTATTTTTAGGAAGCTGAAAATGGACTTTTCACTTTTCTTAAAAGGGGATAATATCTCTAAACAAAGCTTTGTTATTTGGTTATAATGTTTGATTAAATTATAGGAAATGTAGCTTAAAGCACCTTAAAATTGTTTGATTAATTTATAATATCAAAACAACTCTTGCTTCTCTCTCTGGATATTTATTTTGAAGAAATAAGCTCATGTAATTTATACAAGAATTTTATTTCAAGCACAAGTAGAAAGGTCCCTTAGAAAGCATGATTGATAGGAATCAAAACTGTAAATGTGTGAGGAAGCCTGTGTGGTACATGAAACAAAACATAACATCTCCAAAGATAGTTTCCTGCAATTTTTTGCATTGTTTCTTGAACTGTTGTGCTAAGAATGCATACATTACATGCCACACAATACTTAGCTATCATAGAATATACTGGGTAAAGCAGTAGTGAAAAAGATGCTCATTAGCACAATATTGTTGATAAACAGTTAAATCAAACCAAAAGTAATTCACATCAAATAATGCAAATGCTGCACAAAACTTATTTTCCTTCTAGGCATGCATGATGATTCCAAACTCCCCCAATAACCAAATTTCAGCTTTACTATGATTAACTATTAACAGTAATTGAAGAAAATATCACACATTACTTACTGTTTTCAAGGTATCTATGCCATCCTTCTGAATTCAAAGGGGTGAAGAAGAATCACTGCCACGAGGAAATCTAATAGGCAAAAAGAGGGAAAAAATAGCAAATATTAGTTGTCTGAAAATTAGCATCTTCAGATTTTCTTGAGGTACTTCCCACAGGATCCCAAAGCAAAGAAGAAAAAGAAAAAGTTGGAGAAAAACATCACACACTTCACGAGCCGACTTTCTCCACAAACCCAGGCAGCTCCAAACTTTAAAGGCTAAATTGTTGAGCATCCTGACTGAGCAAATATCCGACTTCGGTATCACTGGTTACGAACACAATTTCAACAAGACGAATGCATCTCCAAGATTATGGTTACTTTAATGTATTATCCAGATTTCCCCCTGTTTCTCTCCCTTTCTCCCTTTTCCATTCACATTTTTCTTCCTACAAAATGCACATAGGTCTGTTCTTCCTTGTACCCGAGTCAGGCCTGGCTTTGAAATGCATTTCAATCTCTCAACACAGACTGCTTTCATTGCATTTAGAGTCCCACTAAGGCCCAGCTTTAAAAGCTACTGATTCTTTTTTCTTTAGCCTTCCTCACAAAGGAAGGGTATTTTGTAAATTACCAGCTCGTTCAGATCAACAAAAGGTACTTTCATAGAAAGCCCCATTTGATTTTGCTCAAATTTGATTACAAGGATGGAGAAAAGGAAAGGAAGTCAAAAAGAAAAACCCCAGATGGCTTTTTCATTCATCTCAGTGAATGAGCTTTATCTGTGCCTTTTGAAACTGTAGCAGTGGAAAAGCATTTCTGTTGGCTTAAAAAACTTGACAAAAATTATTGGTTTGCCATTTCTCATGTAACAGCCATTGGGAACTGGATGAAAAGACTTTTTCATGGGATCGCCTGCTTGGATCAAAATAATGGAGATTAGGTATTTCATTATAAATTACAGTGGGAGATAGAGCAGGCTGTCATATTAATAGCAACCTGCTCATGGCCTTCAATGGTAGCTATTCTCCTAGACAAAGGACCAAGGGGGCTGTCTATTGAACTTGTACTTTAGGCCTGATCAATTTTCTATCATCAAGGCAAAAGGTGAGATGACTAACAAAGGAATTCACACATGAGTGACCTCATAAGCCTACAGATAAAACAGCTTAAAGAAGCAAAATACATCCTGAAATTATGGATGATAAACTATATAAAGAAGAAGACAGAGTATGAGAGTGAGAGAGGAAAGAGCAATGGTCTATAATTCTCCTCTCTCTTCTTGGCCAAATGGACACATTAAAAGCTACTTGTTTTCAGCTGCAGATAATTGCAACGTTTGGTTTGCAGTGGTCTGCTTTAAATTCTTCAGCTGACTTCTTTTTTTCCTCAGCACAGCTCCAGTCATTTCATTCGCTATTAACAACAGCATTTTGTTCAAGACAAAGCTTCAACCAAGAGTCACACTTAAAAATAAAAACTATAAAGAATCACAAGCAACACAGGCTTCAAGATATTACACAGTAGAATGTGTGTTTGTTATTTTGCTCCAGGTTACCAGCCTCTTGTCTGCCTCTCTGTGCGCACTTACTTCTTAGATTTTAAATCATTTAAAATCTAAGCTGTACCTGTCACTAAAAGACACAGAATCTTAATGAAGCCTGAGACACGTGATTCGATGAAGATTCAGAAAATAGTGATGATAAAATACTAACCCAAAGAACTAGTGAAGGATAGATGATTGACTTTCATCCCATCACAAGGAATAATTTAGACTCCCTATTGAAGTTGTCCAGATCACTGTAGAAATTGCTAAAATTTTCTTCCCTGTTATATGTGCATGGAATTTTCACCTTTTCTTTAAAAAAATAATTGGGATTTCTGCCTGCTAGTCTTAGTGTTCCTTGAATTCAGGATGGTAGTAGAGAATTTATGTTCCAGAGATAAAACCTAGATTAACAAAGGTTATTATTACCTGGAAATGCAGATACATGTAACACTTTCTGCACATCACATAAAGCAAATGCAAAGTAAAGATACATTTGAGCAGGATATTTTTTTACTGTGTTATTTTTTTAAGCCAAAGAGCAGTATAAGATCATTAACGTAATAGGACTTCCAACTGCCTAAAAGCTTGAGAAAGTATCCTAAATATCACCTGTGACAGCAGTTGTCAAAATAAGGCTACATTTTGAAAGGTACCCTTGACAGGTGTAATGACCCCCAAATCTTGGGCACAAGCAGTCAGAGTACACAATCACACATATAGTAGTGATGACGTAAAGTCATTTATGTACAAATCAATAAAACAAGGTTATAGTATTATCTGAGGTATATATACAAATGACTCATTTGTATAAAATTGTAGTTCCTTTGTTTTTAGTGGATCCCTGATCCTTCAACTATTTTAACCATTCAGAGAGATCCCAAATTCAAGGTAATAAAAGAGGAACTAAATTACACTGGTAGAAGTCAGTGTGCCTGGAAGCTCTTCCCACCATTGGTGTAAATGCAAATTGGTATGAATTTTCCAAAGGGTAACTGTACAGCATTCTTCAAGAGTTTGAAAGACTTCATAACTCTTAACCCAGTTATTCCACCTCTAGGAATCTTCCTAGTAGAAACTATCAGAAATGCAGGTAAAGATTTTTTTTTCCACAAAGATATTTATATAATGAGTCAGACAGTAATAGGATAGTGGTTAGGACTTCAAGTTCTAGAGCCAGACTAGCTGCATTCCAATTATAACTTCACCAGCTTCCAATGACAACCTTATGACTTTCATTGTTAACCTCTCTATGCCTCAGTTTTCTCACCTGTAAAGTGGGGATCTCAAAAGTATGTTATGAAAATTAAATGAGTTAATATATGTAAAGCATCAAAGGTATGGCTAGCACATAGTAAGTACTAAGTAAGTATTAGATATTATTATTATTATAAATGCTTCAAATCTGGAAAATTATCAACTAAATTGTGATAAATACAATAGAATGTAATATGCCCATTAGCGATCATGTTTCTTACTGACATGGGAAAATATTCATACTAAGTGAAAAATTAAGGATATGAAACTCCATATATTATGTGATTGCAATATATATATTTGATATATATAAATATATAAATATTATATATTTGTTTTATATATAAATATATAACATATATGTGCATTAAAAGTGGCAATAGTATTTATTCTCAGATAGTGTAATTTCAAGTGATATTTATTTTCTTTTTATACTTTTTTAATTTTTAAATTTTTTATGGAAATTTAAAAAAATTTAAACTCTTATTTTTATGAGTTAGTTTATGAAGAAGGAGAACTAGGAGGAGCACCAAGCAGCATGCAGTATTTATCAAAGGTAGGCCAGGCTAAGGGGAAAGTCAGAATCTATGCCAAAATTCACTTCAGTGCTTAGCACTAAGATCTGGAAATGAGATGTGCTTTCACAACTGGGAATTACTAAACTTAAGCTCTAAAATGTAAACGAGTAAAATCCAAACATAATGGATCCACAAAAATTCCTGCCCGTTGGGCTTCCCTGGTGGCGCAGTGGTTGAGAGTCCGCCTGCCGATGCAGGGACACAGGTTCGTGCCCCAGTTCGGGAAGATCCCACAGGCCGCGGAGCAGCTGGGCCCGTGAAAAAAAATTCCTGCCCCAAGAGGCTGTCAGTACATGGGTTACCAAAGGCATCTGACAACAGGGGAATCCAGCAAAATGACTCAGGGATGAACTGGGGAAGATATGCACGTACCAACATACACGGGTTATGTGTAACACAAATAGCTTGGATCCAATCAGTTAGGGGTGGAGGACAAAGCCAAAGAATCCTAAGAAGTTTCAACAGGGCCCAAGTAGTAACTTAATCGATTGCAGGTGGGGCTAAACATAGAAACTTGCAGGTTGCAGCCAAGGAAATGACTCTCTATAGGAATGTCTAGAAAAGGAGAGTAAAGGCCAAGAGGTAGGCTCTTGTCCCTTTCACTCCTCATACCCATGGGGAGCCATAACCTAAGGACAGGAAGGGAGGTACATGGAAGAGCAGACCTTACCCCCGACCCCTGCTAATCCCTCAGTCAAGCTTGAACTAAGGGGAGGGGGGAAGGGTGGGGAAAGTGGGGAGCCTAGAGTATTTAACTGGGTGTACTAGTCTTTAGCAACTAAAAGTGACTGGAAAGTTATGGAATATCCCAAGATATTATAAACAGCCAGGAACATAACAGCATAGCTGAAGGTGCAGAAAAGAGAACTGAATACAGATTACTCAGTATACGAGTTACATGTGTTTTATGCCTTTGTTGCAAGAAAAAAATGGCAATTTAAGTGCTAGACTTTTCAAGAAAACTTCAGTTAATAAACAGCAAACTTCTAGAATATGGAAGTACCATATGATCCAGCAATTCCACTTCTGGGTATATATCCAAAAGAATTTAAACAGGGACTTGAACAGATATTTGTACACTCATATTCATAGCTGCATTATTCACAATAGCCAAAAAGATGGAAGCAACACAAATGTCCATCAACAGATGAATGGATAAACAAAACCTGGTATACATATATAATAGAAAATTATTCTGCGTTAAAAAGGAAGTTCTGATACATGCTACGATATGGACAAACCTTGAATATATTATGCTAAGTGAAATAAGCCAGACACACAAACACACATATTACTGTATGATTCCACTTATAAGATACTTAGAGTAGTCAAATTCATGGAGACTGAGAGTAGTTTCCAGGGGCTGTGGGGAAGGGGTAATTTGGAGTTACTGTCTGGTGAGTACAGAATTTCAGTTATGCAAGGTAAAGAGTCCTGGGGATGGATGATCATGACAGTTACACAGCAGTGTGAATTGTACTTAATGACACTGAACTTTACACTTAAAAAATGGTTAAAATGGTAAATTTTGTTATGTATATTTTACCACAATTTTCTTAAAAAGAATATGAAAATGTTGCTCCCTGAAAATATCTCAATTCTTTAACTATCACCTAATAGAAAGGAAATGAAATGAAACAAATGAAACAAAAAAAAGAGGAAGGGGACTGCTATGGTCAGTCAGTTGTGCAATTTGTACATTTCACCCCGATGCCGGAAGGGGCAAATGGGGGGCAAAATCTAGCCAGGAGTTATGCTGACCAAGTGGTATGCCCTGGGGCTGGACTTCAATAGCTGGGAGAAGTGGTGCCATTTGGTAACTCATCCACCCAGAGGGAACATCTTTTATTAATTTGCAGAAAGGCACTATATGTGTCAACCTGCCTTGAAAGGAAGCCAGGCTGATATGTGGACAGATTAAGAATGATTATTGCGATTGAATGGTAATGTTGGTTATGTGCTCTTTGTAAATGAATTGGCCACCAAGTCCCTGGGAAAAACTTCTGTTTGGGAGTTTCAAGTTCATCATTGTCTTCTTCACGTGGTCTTCCCTGCTGTCAACACAACCACCCTTTACTGAAGTATATGAGGTAACGGCACCATTCTAGTGATACACAATTGGAGTAATAATATGTGATATATAAGTAGACTTCCCTAAAAGAGACAAGATAAATTGACTCAAGGTCTAAAACATGTGTTCTTTTCAGAACTACAGGGAACCCCACTCTTACAAGTACATCCTGTGCATGGTATTTATTTATTTTTTATTGAAGTATAGTTGATTTACAATGTTTCAGGTGTACAGAAAAGTGATTCAGTTATGTGTGTATATATATATATATATATAGTAACATTGTAAATATATATATGTATTCTTTTTCATATTCTTTTCCATTATAGGATATTACAAGATTTTGAATACTTACTGTGCTATACAGTGGGACCTTACTGTTTATCTATTTTATATATAGCAGTGTGTATCTGTTCATTCCAAATTCACTTTCTTTCCCCTTTGGTAACCACAAGTTTGTTTTTTGAAGTCTGTGAGTCTGTTTCTGTTTTGAATATAAGTTCATTTGTATCATTTTTTTTAGAGTCCACATATAAGTGATATCCTATGATATTTGTCTTTCTGTGACTTCGCTTAGTATGATGATCTCTAGGAGACAGGAGATGTAGAGAAATTTATAAGATGTAATTCAAGGGTTTTGGTGAATAATAGAGGTTGAGACAGAAGGACCAACAGGCATGGGCCTGGGATTTGTTGCTTGAGAAACTAAGTGTTGCTTTTTACCCAGATAGAAAGGGAAGAATGCATGTTTGCACTGTCCCTTCCCTTCCCGTCCCTTCCCTCTCTGTCTCTCTGTCTCTCTACCTCCTTCCTCTCTCCCTCTTTCACTTGCTTCTCCCATTCCCTGCATGATTGTGGAAGACAATGAGGTTGATTTTTCAACATTCTGAGCTGGCTTTAGGACTGGTGCAGGAGAGTGGATTTGGGAGTCATTAGCGTACAGATCATAGGTGATCTTGAAGAGGAAAAGGTGGCCAGAGAATGTGTAGAGAGAAGAGGATCAAAGCAAGAGTCTTTCAGGGATGAGGAAGAGTCCCTTGTCGAAGTTGGTGGAGCCAGGAACATGGAATTAGAGGGATTGGAGAATCAGGGGGGTGGTCAGAATCCAAGAAGCCAGGGAGAGAGAGTTTCAAGAAGGATGAGTTAGGGAGTTAACAGACAATTAGTAAATCCAAGGAGAGAATTACTGCTTTCCTGAAGGAGGCCACAGAGAGAGAAGATGAGAGGATCGATTACAGAACCTTGAGAAACTACATATTATACTTTCAGGACTGTATGTGACCTAGGAAAGGGATGGAAGGTCTGGATGTAATATATCAAGGAGAAAATTGACCCATACTGATTGACTGTGAGGTACAAAGGAAAGGAAGGATTCAGATATGTTGTCAATATTTTGGATCTGGGAACTTAGGGTAATACATGAACAGAATCAGAGAAGTTAGGGGAGGGAGCCGTTTTATGGGTTTGTTTTTTTTTTTGTGGGAGAAGGCAAATAGAGATATTTTGGATATGTTGATTTGAGGATTCAGTGTCATAGCCTAATAGAAATGTCTTATAGTTTATCAGAAATATGGCATCAGTGTGGATAGGAGGTCAGTGTTGGAAATGTAAATTTTAAATACCATTCATAAGAAAAGGGAACCCTCCTATGCTGGTGGTGGGAATGTAAATTTGTGCAGTCACTATGGAGAGCATTACAGAGGTCCCTTAAAAAACTAAAAATAGAGTTGCCATATGATCCAGAAATCCTACTCCTGGGCATATATCCAGAGAAAACTAATTCGAAAAGATACATGCACCCCAATGTTCATAGCAGCACTATTTACAATAGCCAAGACATGGAAGCAACCTACATGTTCATTGACAGATGAATGGATAAAGAAGATGTGGTACATATATACACAATAGAATATTATTCAGCCATAAAAAAGAATGAAATAATGCCATTTGCAGCAACATGGATGGACCTAGACATCCATGCAGCGAATGGGAGAAGCAAGTGAAAGAGGGAGGGATGGAGGAGGAGAGAGGAAGGGGGGAGAGAGAGAGAGAGACAGAGAGGGAAGGGAAGGGAAAGCAAGGGAAGGGAAGGGACAGTGCAAACATGCATTCTTCCTTTTCTATCTGGGTAAAAAGCAACACTTAGTTTCTCAAGCAACAAATCCCAGGCCCATGCCTGTTCCTCTATTATTCACCAAAACCCTTGAATTACATCTTATAAATTTCTCTACATTTTCTCCTCTTCTTTTTAATCACAATCCTATTGCTCTAATTTGGATCTGAAGCAGCTCTGACTTAAGCAACTACAACAACCTCCAAACTGGGCTCTCTCTCAAATTCTCAAAATTCATCCTCTACCTGGCCATTACAATAATATTTCTAAAGGAAAAATCTAGCCATGTCACTCTTCTGATTAAAATTCTTCAATAGTACCCCATGGTATATAGAGCCTTGCTAACCAAAATGCATCACCTGGGATCTTGTTAGAAATGCAGAAACTGGGACCCCATTCCAGACCTAGTGGACAAGATCTGCATCTTAACAAGATCTCCAGGTGATCATATGGGCATTAAAATTTGAGAAGCACTGGTCTAAAGAATAAAGTACATTTGTAGTCTCACCCATAGGCCTTTCACAGCCTTCACAAGCTGCTGCCCATCTATTGTATTTCCAGTTTCACCTTCAGCCTATCCCCCTCCACACTGTCTTTCCTGCCTCAGGGCCTTTGTAGAAGACATTCTTTGTCCAGAATACCCTTCCCTACCTCATCCAGCAATATCTGACTCACCTCTCAAAGCTGGATCTAACCATGAAAATTTTGTTTTAATTGAAAATTGTACTTTGTATGTGTACATGTATATTGTTCATGATCTAAAATGCATTTCTTACTATACGTAAGAAACAAAAAACTCAAAGCCCTAAAATGCCTTCTCTAAGTTCAGAGGTCGGAAGGGCTACAGAGCTTTGCCAGGGTGGGCATACCTCTAATTATAAAATTGACTGGATTTTATGAAAATAAATTTTTGCATATCTACTTCCTCATCAGACCATGAGTCTGTTCAGGGTGGGGGCTATTACTTCTCCATCTTTGAAAATCCGAATCCTAGCACAGTCAATATTTATTGAATGAATAAATGAATGATGGCATTAATGAAATATGTCCCACTGTTTTTGAAGAAAAGATCAGTAGATGCTGGTGTTGAGGCAGGCAGGGGGCAACAGAGGGACAGAGTCATACCTTTGGGAGGTGGTCCAGATCTGAGGGAAGGCTCTGGGCTTCAGCTAGATTGACTTCAATTTTGAATCCCTACTTTGTCCCTTAGAACTGTGTCACCTGGAACAACTTACCTAACCTCATAAATTCTCAACTTTCTCCTCTGAAAAAGGAGGATATTATATTTAATTTCCCAAGTGGTAAGATAGGTGAGGTAGCATTGCATAAAGTCCTTAACACATTTTCTAGAATGTATATATCTAGAACATAACTAGAATATAGTAAGTGCTCTGTAATATTTGTACTGGTATAAGAAGTAAATGTGATAATATCTACCACACACCTGCCACACCATAGGCACTCATGGACAGCAGTGATAATTATAGCTGGGCAATTTATTGGGATTTTTAATATAACAGAATAACATTGAAAAACCTAATTTCTTATTTTAACTTGGGAGTAAAAATGGGACTCCCCACTCCCCACAGGAGAGTGTTTTACTTTCTTTCTCTGCAGCACAGATCACCTTTAACTATTATATAATCCTTAGTTGTATATCATGTTTATTATTTAGCATCTGTCCCCTCCACCAGAATATAAGCTGCATGAAGGCAGAAATACTGTCTGTTTTGGTTACCGTTATTCACCAAACACCTAAAATAGTACCTGACAGAGAGTAGGGAGAATAAGCACTAAACAATTATTTTTTGAATAAATGGAATATTGGCTAAGCCTTTATGTCCTTCAGATCTGGACTTGCCTTGGCCTAAGGGGGAGTTAAGAGTCTTTTCTGGTAAAAAAGAGAAGAGCCAGATGGGGTGGACCACTCCCAAGCCAACCCTAAATAGGCCTTTGTTTTCAAAACTCTAAGCCTATGGATATCATGCTAGAGTGTTTAGGAAGGGAAAACACAAGGGCTGTGGAGTTCCATGGTTGAGGAGGAGAAGCGGCCTCACTTCCATAAGTTCAGATTCCCCAAAGTGAGCATAAAGAGGGAGTTCTCATTTCTAAGAATGGCAGAGTCATGAACGTAACACACCTAAGGTCGCAAAACTTCAGATGGCAATAGCCCCAGAACTGACTCAAGGAAATGCTATCTGTCCAATAGAGGACAACCAAAACTGCACAATTTTTCCCCTGAGGCTTATTAGCATAAGTGAAAAAAGTTTTGGAAACTAGAGAAAGTCAATCAAAACCCTTTCAGAAAAGAAAAATTTTGCTTCACATTTAAGTTAGTGCCACACAAAGGTAGACAAGACAAAATGTCTTCAGAAAAGGGACTCAAAACTAAGTTGAGAAACCACTGAAGGAAACAGAGATATTTATCCTGGACTAAAGGAGATCCCAGAGAACTCTAAAAACGTAGAGAGACAGATACATAGACATAGACATGGATTGTGATGCAGTTGTGGAGGTAGATGCAGAGGTAGATGTTGATATAAATGTGGGTGTAGAGGCAAATGCACACATTCTCTTGTGGAGAAGGGCAGTAGACGTGTCCTGTGTAGCTCCATAAGTCAAACTAAAATTAATGAGGAAAAGCTACAGAGAGAAATTTCATATCAACATTAAAAAGCATATGATTTAACATGATCCCTAAATAAAATGAGCTCATTTAGGGGTTGATCCCTAACACTTACAATGATCAGACAGGCTGAACTACCACTGGGGTTGAAGGTTATAAAGGGAACAGAAGTACTGTTTTTTGTCAAGATGTCTGTCAAAATGTCTGTCAAGAGCTGTGAGGAGCCTACTTGGAAGACAAGTTAGTCTCCCTCGGTTGCATGGATGGATGTTAAATAAGAAATGTCTACTCAGGATAATAACACAGAACAATAAGCAAGCTCACAGATACTTTGCAGTTCTGCTCAACTTCAATTTTTAAGCAGACTTATTTCATGTTGTATACCTTGAAGACATTTAAATATTGACTGAGATGTTATAAAACTGTAAAGCTCTGTTGGTGGTACTCTATTAATAACAAATTGGAGTAATTTGAACATAGAATAATGTCTGTAGTATTTACTTTTAAAAGGAGCTTATCGGGGCTTCCCTGGTGGCGCAGTGGTTGCGCGTCCGCCTGCCGATGCAGGGGAACCGGGTTCGCGCCCCGGTCTGGG